>NC_134082.1:143200522-143503553 GCF_000715075.1 Nicotiana tabacum
CGAGTGCAGAGGTGAGAGGACAAGCAATCAAGGAAAAGATACTAATCGAAACAGGTTCAGAGGTCTCAGAAAGAAACTGAGACCCTCAGTATGCTCTTTCAGTAGTAGAAACTCATGAGAAGCATAGTAAAAGAACAACATGCGAGACACAATAAAAGAAACATAGTAGAAGAAGCTAATGAGAAACATAATAGAAGAAACTGATTAAGAACACAGTAGCAGGAACTTAAAAACACAATAGAGGAAACTGATAAGAACATGGTAGCAGAAACTTAATGATAACACAGTAGAAGAAATGTAGTAGAAGAAATACAAAGAACACAGTAGAAGAAACATAATAGAAGAAGCACACAAAAGAAAAAGAAAAATCAGAGAAACATCTAAAAACCCTAGATCGGAAAATAAAGGCTTTGAAAGCATAACTTTTGAAAGAAATATCATAAAATCGTTTAAAATCTTAGGGAAAACATGGATCTGGAACAGATCTACAGAGATCGGAAAAACCTCAAAAACTAAGGTTTCAGAGAAACCCAAACGGTGAGAAAGGCTTGGATCTAAGTAGGAGAAGTCGAGGCTAGGCTCGAAATAGACATGGATTGCCGGAGCAAGGCCGGAGATGGCCGTGAAACTTGAATCAACAAGGGTCTGAACCCAGCTCTTCGTGGTCAAGTCATGAAACTTCAGTAACTAAGCGTGAGGAGCCATAGAAGGCTGGTGGGTGGTGAAACTACCATGGATTCAGGCCAAGAGGTGGCCGTGAAAGATGGATGGAACTCATCTGAGATGAGGGGAAGGGGAAAAGTTCTAGAGAGAACTAGATATAGAGAGATAGAGAGAGAGTCGGTTGAGTGAAGAATGAGAGGGGTCTTGGGGGGTCGTTTGGTTTAATTTGGTAAGGGCGGATTTGGACCGTTGATCAAAAATGATCAACGGCCAGAATTTATTTCGGGTTGGGTCGGGTAGATTTAGGATTGGGCTTGTGTATTGGGTTGGTTTAATTTGGGTTGGGTATTGGGTTTAATCAGGCCAAATTAAAAGGCCAAATGTGGCTATAAGTTAAATAGCCCCTTTTTCCCATTTAATTTAAAAAACAAATAATAAACAAATTTTTGGAAACAAATTAAAAGCACTAAAATGACTTATAACATATAATTATCAATTTAAAAATACATAATCCCATTTTATAAACATGATACGGATTTAAACATAAAAATGGCTAATATTGCAATTATGCAATTTTATCCTTAAAAAATGCCAAATAAATTTGTAAAAATGTGTGAAAAAATATATTAGCTATATTTTAATATAAACATGAGAATCCAATAAATAAATCACTAAAATGATAATTTGGGGATAATTATTGGGTTTTTCTTGATAAAATAAGGCAGTAAATTGATTTGAAAATCTTTGAAAAATTAAGAAAAATAATGTAACCTTGGGATATACTTATATATGCATATACATGCTATTTTGAAAGGTGTTTTGCATATAAAAAATACAAAAAGAAATTGGGTATCAATAGCTGCCCCTCTTTACCCGGGAAGGATGAAAGAGTTGTCGGGTAAAGATATAATGGCCAATTTTTGACCGAACAAAATGGTTTGAAGAGGTTGGACGTGCTCTGGCTCCTGAGCTGCCTACATATCCTTGGTCTTATAGGAATCAGGCCATATGTAGTTCAGGATCCGTCGGTGGAGTATGCTGATGGAGACCTTTTCAAGAACGGGCGCAATATTCATGTCGGAATGAATGGTTAATGTCTAATAGGGTTGTGAAACTGGAGTGAGATCGCTCCTGCCGAGATAGTCGTTGCTCGCCGGTTTACCTACAAATAAGCAATACAAACATATATTGTGCGTAAATTTAAACATGATGCAAGTTCCCGTCGGACCATGAGTGTTGTCTTTGGGCGGTTAGGATGACGTCCTCAGACCATGATGTCCTGGGCCATGAAGCGTATAATAAAGGATTCACAGGCCATGAAATGATGCTCTCGGGCTATAAGAATGATACCTCCGAACTATGACGCCTTTGAATAATGATATGCAAAAGATTAAAGGAGATCCTCAGGACATGGCATGGCGTTCTCGGGCTATGAAAATGGTACCTCCGAACAATGACGCCTTTGGATAATTTGGCGGTCTTTCAGCCCATAAGATGCGGTATTTGGTGATCTTTCAGCCCATGCAATGCAGAAAGCAGCGATATTTTAGCCATGCAAGTGTAAAATAAAGCGGCCAAAATAAAGCGGCGATCTTTCAGCCATAAAAGTGTAAAATAAAGCGACGATCTTTCAGCCATGCAAGTGTAAAATAAAGAGGTGATCTTTCAGCCATGCAAGTGTAAAATAAAGCGGCGATCTTTCAGCCATACAAGTGCAGATGGAGGTAGAGCTTAACCTCAGAAAGCAGAATGGTAGCCTTACGCAATGCAGAAAATGCAAATGGAGACAGTGCTTAGTCTCGGAAGGCAGAATTCTAGCCTTATGAAATGCAGGAAATGCAGATGGAGACAGCGCTTAGTCTCGGAAGGCAGAATGGTAGCCTTATGCAATGTAGGAAATGCAGATGGAGATAGTACTTAGTCTCGGAAGGTAGAATGGTAGACTTATGCAATGCAGGAAATGCAGATGGAGACAGTGCTTAGTCTCAGAAGGCAGAATGGTAGCCTTATGCAATGTAGGAAATGCAGATGGAGATAGTGCTTAGTTTCGGAAGGCAGAATGGTAGCCTTGTGTAATGCAAAAATAAAAATAAATGGGCAAATGGTAATAGAGTTTCTTAGCTGATAGCAGGTTGCGACATTATGACTGCTGGGGACGTTGCGATATAGGGAATATCGCAGCGTGCGTGGATTGCAAATGCTAGTAAACGTGAACAATTCTGAGAGTTGTATTCCTGAACACTATTTATCTCGTGAATGTATATCATGTCGGATGCTTTTGCAATCCAAATTTCTGCATCCAAAGAAAAATCGTGAGTTTTGTAGAGGGGAGGTTAGTTCGTATCCCTGTTGGCTTTGCTTGACCTTCTCGACTCTAATTTGGTGATACTATACGTATCATTGGGGTAGTGTTGCTAAACAGAGCAATTTTGGTAACAAACATGCATGATTTAGTAAAAAATATAACATAAATACATAATCTAGAATAGTTTTCTTTAGATGAACCGACGACTGCGACGTGGTTCAAGACATTGCGACCTTTCTTGTTATAGAATTTTGAGGGTCCTCCTCAAAATTTTACCCCAGTTTACTGGGTTGATGCTTCTGACGGCTGCTTGCGATGACTAGCTAAAATTGCTTTGGAATTTTGAGGGTCCTCCTCAAAATTCTGCCCCAGTTTCCAATTATGTGGGGAAATGAAAATTTTATTGAATTGTGACCGAACCCATAGTGTTGCCTACGTATCCTCTCTTAAACAGGAATCAGGTCAGGCGTAGTTCAAATTACATCATATGAGGAAAGCATAAAGATTACACATAGTAACACTTGACTGCATCTGAATTGATCGGCTTCGGACAGACTTCTTCGTCCATTTCTGCGAGTATGAGGGCTCCTCCTGTCAGAACCCGGTGAACCATGTACGGACCCTACCAGTTGGAAGAGAATTTCCCCTTGGCTTCATCTTGATGCGAAAAATTTTTCTTTAATACTAGCTGCCTCGGTGTGAACTATCTCGGCTTGACTCTTTTGTTGAAGGCTCTGGACATTCTGTTTTGATAAAGTTGACCATGGCAAACTGCATTCATTCTCTTTCCATCGATAAGAGCCAGCTGCTCGTAACTACTCTTCACCCACTCTGCATTGTCGAGCCCAACTTCATGTATGATCCTTAGGGAGGGAATTTCTACCTCAGCGGGAATGATGGCCTCTGTACCGTAAACTAGCATATAGGGGGTTGCCTCGATTGATGTGCAAAACGTGGTGCGATACCCCAATAAAGCAAATGATAACTTCTTGTGCCGCTACTTATGCTTCTCTATCATTTTCCTTAGTATCTTCTTGATATTCTTATTGGCGGCTTCTACGGCTCCATTCATCTGAGGTCTGTAGGCTGTAGAATTCTTGTGTCTGATCTTGAAAGTTTTACACATGGCTTTCATCAGGTCATTGTTGAGATTGGAACCATTATCAGTGATGATTGACTTCGGAATCCCGAACCGACAAACGATACGGTCACGGACGAAGTCTGCCACGACTTTCTTAGTCACTGCTTTGTATGATGTTGCCTCGACCCATTTAGTGAAATAGTCGATTGCTACTAGGATAAACATGTGCCCGTTGGAGGCGGAAGGCTCTATTAGTCCAATAACATCCATTCCCCAGGCAGCAAACGGCCACGGTGAGCTTGTTGCAGTAAGCTTATTTGGGGGTACCTTGACCATGTCTGCATGTATCTGGCAGCGGTGGCATTTTCGGACATACTGGATGTAGTCTGTCTCCATAGTCATCCAAAAGTAACCAGCCCGGAGTATCTTCTTGGCTAGGACAAAACCATTCATATGTGGACCGCAGGTCCCAGCATGGATTTCTTCTAGTAGTTTAGATGCTTCCTTCGCGTCGACACACCTTAGTAATCCCAAATCTGGAGTCCTCCTATACAGGATTCCTCCGCTGTGAAAGAAATTGTGAGACAACCTTCGAAGTGTGTGCTTCTGAGTAGTGTTCGCAAGTTCTGGGTATTCTCCTTTTGCCAAATATTCCTTGATATCATGAAGCCAAGGCTTTTCATCGACTTCTTCTTCAACATGAGCACAGTAAGCTGGCTGATCATAGATCTTTACCGGAATGGGATCAATGAAGTTCTTGTCTGGATGCTGTATCATGGATGATAGGGTAGCCAATGCATTGGCAAACTCATTCTGGACTCTGGGAACATGCTGGAACTCTGTCTTTGTGAACCTCTTTCTCAACTCTTGTACATGATGCAGATAAGGGAGTATCTTGGAATTCTTGGTCGCTCATTCTTCTCGAACCTGATATATAAGCAAGTCTAAATCCCCAATTACTAGCAACTCTTGAATGTTTATGTCAATGGCCATCTTGAGCCCTAAGATGCAGGCTTCGTACTCGGTCATGTTGTTGGTGCAAGAAAACCTGAGTTTGGCAGACACCGGATAATGTTGGCCGGTTTCTAATACTAGGACTGCTCCTATGCTGACTCCTTTGAAATTTGCTGCTCCATCGAAAAACATTCTCCAACCTTCATAGGATTCTTCAATATCTTCTCCTATGAATGATACCTCTTCGTCAGGAAAATACGTTTTTAGGGGTTCGTATTCTTCGTCCACGGGATTCTCGGCAAGGTGATCTGCTAGTGCCTATCCTTTAATCACTTTCTGAGTTACGTAGACAATGTTAAATTCACTCAACAAGATTTGCCACTTGGCTAGCTTGCCGGTAGGCATGAGCTTCTGAAAGATGTACTTCAAAGGATCCATCCTTGATATGAGATATGTAGTGTAGGCACAGAAGTAGTTCCTCAACCTCTGAGCTACCCAAGTTAAAGCATAACAGGTGCGCTCTAACAGAGAATACCGGGCCTCGTACGGGGTAAAATTCTTACTGAGGTAATAGATGGAATGTTCCTTCCTCCCCGTTTCATCATGTTGCACCAGAACACAACCGAACGCTCCATCCAATACTGCGAGGTAGAGTAATAGAGGTCTACCTGGCTCGGGCAGGACCAAAACTGGTGGTTTTGACAGGTACTCCTTGATTCTGTTGAAGGCCTTTTGGCAGTCATCAGTCCATTTGGTAGCGGCATCCCTCTTCAACATCTTAAAGATTGGCTCACAGATAACTGTAGATTGTGCTATGAACCGGTTGATATAGTTAAGTCTCCCCAAGAAACTCATCACATACTTCTTGTTCTTTGGCGGTGGCAACTCTTGAATAGCTTTGACCTTTGATGGATCCAGTTCTATTCCTCGGCGAATTACAATGAACCCAAGTAGTTTTCCGGCAGGAACCCCAAATGTGCACTTCGCGGGATTCAGTTTTAGGTTGTACCTTCTCAGTCTATTGAGGAACTTCCTTAAATCTTCTATGTGATCAGTCGCTTTCTTGGACTTGATGATAACATCGTCTACATATACTTTGATCTCCTTGTGTATCATATAATGGAAATGGTGGTCATGGCCCTCATGTAGGTGGCCCCAGCATTCTTTAATCCCAACGGCATCATCTTGTAACAGTACATCCCCCACGGCGTAATGAAAATTGTTTTCTCAACATCTTTTTCATCCATCCAGATCTGATGATACCCCGCAAAACAATCTACAAATGACTGCAACTCATGCTTGGCGCAATTGTCGATCAGGATGTGTATGTTCGGCAAGGGTAAGTCATCTTTTGGACTGGCCCGGTTGAGATCCCGGTAGTCGACACAGACTCTGACCTTCCCGTCCTTCTTTGGTACCGGCACAATGTTGGCTAACCACATCGGATATTCTACTACCCTGAGAACCTTGGCTTTGACCTACTTAGTGACTTCTTCTTTGATTTTCAAACTCATATCAGGCTTGAACTTTCTGAGTTTTTGCTTTACCGGTGGACATGTCAGATCAGTTGGCAGTTTGTGTACCACAATAGATGTACTCAGACCAGTCATGTCATCATACGACCAGGCGAATATGTCCTCATATTCCCTTAGAAATTCTATGTACTCTTCCTTTTTTGACGGTGACAAATGAATGTTGATTCGTGTTTCTTTGACGTTCTCTGCATCTCTCAAGCTAACAATCTCAGTCTCGTCCAGGTTGGACTTAGGTCTGTTCTCAAAATTCTCGACTTCTTTAACAATCTCTTCGGGTATGTCATCTTCCTCTGAATCTATGTCTGTTTGTTGCGTTGTCTCGTTACATGTCACAATCATTGGTTTATCAAGATAAGTAATAGTAATGATGTATAAGTAAAGTAATGGGAGAAAATAATAAGAGTAAGATTTATAGGGAAAATCAAAATACTTTGATAAATTCCATAACTGTTTTGAACATTGAAGATCTTATTGCGAAATTTTAAAATGCGGAAGGAAAGTCAACTAGTAAAAATAAAGGATAGTACATGATGCCTGTTCAGCCTTGCTACCCCGAGGCTTTTCGGGTTCTGGTGGTTCTGATGGTCCAGTTATTGAGGCATGCTCCTCTGCTTACTGCTTGTATGGAAGGTCCTTCCTCCCTCTCCTCCTCTAGAACAACATAACAATCCATGTCATTGTTTCTAACAGGACTAAGAGGGGGAGTGGGTGGAGGGCCCCTGGATCTCGTGGAATAAGATAATGTTGCCAGAGTGCACGAACTAACCTTTGGGGAGAGGGGAATAATAAACAAAAGGTAAAAAACAAAAAGGTAACAAGTTAGTGAGGTTTATAAAAAGCATTGCAATATTTAAACACATAGTGCAAGAATGTAAATCGTGTCCTAATTTGGGGACCTCTTTGTGCCGAAGGTAGGCCTAGCGACAAATTGATTTGGAGAACTTAGAGTGCTAAATGCCTCATTTTATTGATAAAAAGTAGACGAACCCCAAAACGACACTAAATAACAGGAAATTAAAATGTCACTAGTGGCTGTTGGCCTTATTACATTTCTTAAAGCAAAAGAAAAACTCCTATCTATTTGGTCCCAGAAGGACCTTCCTCATGATGAATGCTCTCGTTGATCAAATCCTCCAGTTCGCGTAGGTTCACCAGTAAAAATGCCTTTACCAGGTGTTCTCCTTCGTTTCCCTCGGCGTTCTGGCAGTCGGTGACTCTCTTTCTCACTTTCCCTTCCAATTCCAGCAGACTGTACACCAGATATTCCAACTTTTCGCTAGCTTTGGCGGCCCTCTCTTTCCACTCGTTGATTTGGTCATTTGATGGAAGACTCCTCCACCAGTCTAGCAAGAGTGGGGGCATGCTAATCATACCAAAACTGGGGACCTCGTGCCTCATTTTCTGCAAAACAAAAGGGTTAGGCCCTTACCCCCACCAGACTCGACTATTTAATATCAACAATTAGCATAAACGCATTTAGTTCTCCAAATAAATGCACATAACATGATGATGTCCGTTTGGGTTTTAGGGAAACCCAATGGACTTTGGACAAGGCTATCTTAAAGGATCATTATACG
Source organism: Nicotiana tabacum (assembly GCF_000715075.1). NCBI lineage: Eukaryota > Viridiplantae > Streptophyta > Magnoliopsida > Solanales > Solanaceae > Nicotiana > Nicotiana tabacum. The sequence continues at coordinate 143,208,638 of NC_134082.1, forward strand.
GACAACATAACTGACCCGACTAGGTTTGACCATAATGCATGCATAATTAAACACAGTAAGGTTTTTATGGGGTTTTAGACAGGTACCCTTGAGCGGACAACTCAAGGGGGAAAGGCACGGAACCGTCGACTACACCATTGATCGACTGGTTTTATCGCAAATATGCCTTTTCCGTATTTAGAGGGTGATAATATCGAAAGAGCGCAACCACTCATTATAAGCGTTGTTATGGTATTTGTTTGGCACGAGTGGAATATGATGTTGAGCATGATTATGAAATAATTAAAGTAGGTTGTCATGTATTTGCACGTTAGGAAAGCAGTAAATACAACAGTTTTTCATAATTTAAAGCGGTAGAAAAGGAAAGTAATAAAGTAAAGAAAAAAAAAAGACAAGTCAGTTTTGTAATCGAAAAGAAAATTGAATGCTTGAAAGAAATAAACAGATAGTTGCGCATAAAGAAGCATAAATTCACAATAATAGTCTGAAATGGTAAAAGCCTAAAACTCCCCAGCGGAGTCGCCATGCTGTCGCGCCCCCTTTTTCTCGTAAAATCGGGTTTATGACACTTGGGAGGACAACTCGTTCCCATTTTGGGAATTTGGGTTTGAATTGAAGAGTCGCCTCATAATGATTAAGGTGCATTAGGACACCAAGAAGGTTTGATATGAGTAACCAGAGATTGGGTAAGGGCTTGAAATTATCCCAAGGGGAAGGTGTTAGGCACCCCTCAGGATCCACTAGTGTGGTTCCCGGCCAGACTATTATTCTGAATTAAGGTGCAAATAATATGTAGGCAAATAAAACTTCAAATAAGAGGGGATTTTCACATATTGATTACAAACAAAATTGGAAAGAATTAAAAGGAAGCTGATTTTCTTAAAAGAAATAGTTTGAAATCTATAGAAGAAACAAAGAAACAAAGGGAAAAAGGGGGGGCCTAGGTTTATTAATAATATGGATCACCCACACAATATCCGGTAATCACTCCTCAGTGAGGGGCTACACGAGACGTTATCGCGTGGTTATCATATTCATATCTACCATTTCCTACCCCGTTAAGGTATTAAAGCGCGGAATAGTCTCGTTTTCTTATTGCATACTATTACCCCTCCCAATCCTATCAGTCCCGGAGGCATTTAGGACTACTAATCCTAAGGGGGAGGGATATTAGGCTTATTTGTAGTTTCAAAGGCAAAATTCTAAGGCGACATACAAAAAATATGTATAGCAAGTTGGGGGGAAGCACATAACAAGTAAAAGGCTTAGATATACCTCCTTGAACAAAGAAAGCACATAATTAGCATGAATTTCACATACTGTTTATGGTTTGATTAAAAACTTAATAGTTGAGGCAGACTGATTTATTACATAATTCAGATAAGAAGCCCGAATCAGGCCTGCCAGCTGGTTGTGGTTAATAGCACAGATTCAGTTTATAACTTCGCCCGAAGGCTTGCCTAAGTGTTGGACAAGGATCCTATAGGCATGGTATCTACTGAATTCAGAAAACAATAATAATAAATTGAATACGTACTGGTTAAAAAGGTTGTCAGATTATTAAAGAAAGCAAGTTTTTTTTACGAAGGTCATGAGTTCTGCAAATGATGATCCTTGTTATTACTGGTTTAGCTCTAGACGTGAATGAAGCGATTCAGATTCGATTAATAATTCCTATAGACATGCTTTCTACGCGTAGTTGGTCAGAAGCCTTATAGACATGGTAAAAGTGCAGAAACCTTGTAGGTATGATATCTAGGTGCTAAAGACGGGTTTTAACCTCTAAACATGGTATCTAACTAGCAGAATTTGTTTTAAGATACGAACATAATATCTATATGCAGTTGATTGTTTAAGACCTATGAACATGATTTCTAGATAAAAATGGATATACAAAATTCAGAAGGACCTATAGGCATATTTTCTATATACATATGCAGAATTCAGAATGACTTATAGGCATTATTTCTATATGAGAGTTGCAGAATACCATGCAAAGGGCATGGTATCTACCCTTTGCATACATAGTTACCCGCCCTTTTCACTAGCCATCCCCAAGAGTTTATTACAAATTATTACAGCCCAGAATAAAGTAAAATACATCAGAAAAATGTAAATAAAAGTACAACCAAAGGAGATCCTGATTCAGACTTCAAAGGAGATCCTGATTCAGACTTCATGTTTGAAATATGAGGTAAACCAACTCCATAAGATCAAGATCCAAAGCCTTTCTCCCATTCGAGTGTGTCAAAGTTCCCTAAGAGCCTAAAAAAGGACTCCGGGCAATGCTCACACCTAAATTTATTATCATATTAGGACAAGTGCAATATGGAAGGGTCAGCCCTCAAGTGTCCAAGTTCAGAGGGAGCTCAAAGGGTCCCAAGGCAAGGCTCACAAGAGAGGGGCGGAACTTAAAGACTAAGAGAGTGTGCAAGTGCAGAAACAGAATTCTAAAAGGGGTAAAGGAGAGGGAAAGAACTACAAATAAGTACACATAAGGGGTTCAGGGGGAATAGGGAAATTGAAAGAGGCAAGGGCAGGTTGTGGGTATGCCCAACAATGGAGAATGCCAGCATACATATAAGCCTGTTAGAACACACTATTTAGAGGCTAGGATCCCAAGGGATAAAATTTAATTCATAGACAATAATTTGCATATTGTCATGCCTTAAACCATAGCTCAAACACATAGGGGGCAGGGTTTTGGGATTCAGAATAGAATAGGCAGAAAGAAATGAGCATGCTAAAGTAAGTGTTGAACTATACAGAAACAGTGAGTAGACATAGATACGAAAGCAGTAACTAAACACTTTGTTGTGGTGCTAAAGCTTAAATCAGTGATGGGTGTGCTAATGAAAGAGTCGTGTATTTATAGTGTGAAAAACAGGCAGAAATAAGGAAAGAAAATAATTAAGGAACTGGATGTCAATTAAGAATCAATCAACACAAGATTTCCTTTAATTAAGGAATTCAGACTCAAAAGGTAAAACTATTTAAGGAAAGAATTCAAATAAACATCTTGTGCAAAGTAGGCAATTAGGGGTAAATACATAGAAGTTTATTTTAGGGGCAGAGCTTTGAAATACACGGTTGCATAAATAAGGTAAGAGAAATCAATTAGTAGCCAGTAAATCAACGATCAGATATTTTGTAATCACTGGTCCATGAATGAACCAAGTTAGAAATGCTGAGAAAGGTTTTTAACTTAAGTCGAGTAACAGGGCAGTCAGCAAACAAGGAAAAAAATCAATCAAACTTATACAAAAGGAAGTCTGAAATTAATCAAAAATTGAAATCCCTTTTAGAGGGAAGTTCAGCACATATAAAGAGCACACAAGTATTAGGCATGCGAAAAGGGGTCAAGTAAAAGTTCTTATAGAGTTAAGCAAAAGTCGGAATCATATGAATAAACAAAATTGAAACAATGATTTTGAAACTTAATGAAGCAGTAAATGAAACAACTCTAGGAACTCAAATAGGTACAAAAGATTAGGGTTTTTGAAATCAGGCAAGTTCACAGATGAAGCACAAGCAAATCACATAACCAATGGTCTCAAAACTTAGATGAACCCCCAAATTCTAGGGTTTTTACCATCAATCGAGTGTAGAGGTGAGAGGACAAGCAATCAAGGAAAAGATACTAATCGAAATAGGTTCAGAGGTCTCAGAAAGAAACTGAGACCCTCAGCATGCTCTTTCAGTAGTAGAAACTTATGAGAAGCATAGTAAAAGAACAACATGCGAGACACAGTAAAAGAAACATAGTAGAAGAAGCTAATGAGAAACATAGTAGAAGAAACTAATTAAGAACACAATAGCAGAAACTTAAAAAAACATAGTAGAGGAAACTGATAAGAAAATGGTAGTAGAAACTTAATGATAACACAGTAGAAGAAACGTAGTAGAAGAAACACAAAGAACACAGTAGAAGAAACATAGTAGAAGAAGCACACAAAAGAAAAAGAAAAATCAGAGAAACATCTAAAAATCCTAGATCGGAAAATAAAGGCTTTGAAAGCATAAATTTTGAAAGAAATATCATAAAATTGTTTAAAAGCTTAGGGAAAACATGGATCTAGAACAGATCTACAGAGATCAGAAAAACCTCAAAAGCTAGGGTTTCAGAGAAACTCAAACGGTGAGAAAGGCTTGGATCTAAGCAGGAGAAGTCGAGGCCAGGCTCGAAACAGACATGGATTGCCGGAGCAAGGCCGGAGATGGCCGTGAAACTTGAATCAACAAGGGTCTGGGCCCAACTCTTCGTGTTCAAGTCATGAAACTTCAGTAACCAAGCATGAAGAGCCATAGAAGGCTAGTGGGTGGTGAAACCACCATGGATTCAGGCCAGGAGGTGGCCGTAAAAGATGGATGGAACTCATCGGAGAGGAGGGGAAGGGGGAAGGTTCTAGAGAGAACTAGAGATAGAGAGAGAGTCGGTTGAGTGAAGAATGAGAGGGGTCTTGGAGGGTCGTTTGGTTTAATTGTTAAGGGCGGACTGGACCGTTGATCAAAAATGATCAACGGCCAGGATTTAAACTGGGTTGGGTCGGGTAGATTTAGGATTAGGCTTGGGTCTTGGGTTGGTTTAATTTGGGTTGGGAATTTGGTTTAATCAGACCAAATGTGGCTATAAGTTAAATAGCCCCTTTTCCCCTTTTATTTAAAAAAATAATAAACAAATTTCTGAAAACAAATTAAAAGCACTAAAATGACTTATAAAGTATATTTATCAATTTAAAAATACAAAATCCCATTTTATAAACATGAGATGGATTTAAACATAAAAATGGCTAATATTGCAATTATGCAATTTTATTCTTAAAAATGCCAAATAAATTTGTAAAAATGTGTGAAAAAATATATTATCTATATTTTAATATAAACATGAGAATCCAATAAATAAATCAGCAAAATGATAATTTGGGGATAATTATTGGGTTTTTATTGATAAAATAAGGCAGTAAATTGATTTGAAAATCTTTAAAAAATTAAGAAAATAATGTAACCTTGGGATATACTTATAAATGCATATACATGCTATTTTGAAAGGTGTTTTGCATATAAAAAATACAGGAAAAATTGGGTATCAACAAGGGGTTGTTGCAGAGTGTCAATATCTTCAGGGGAAACTGAGGTCGATACAGTCTGAGATAGATCAGAATCTTATCAGGGTCAAGGCGATGAGCGTGGAGTGGATAGGGAAATTGGACGAGTTGGAGAGAAAGGTTGTTGGGTTGGAGAACATCGAGAGTGCCTGGTCATCGGCTTCGGCTAGGGCGGCAGCTCTGGAGAACACTATCTGTGTCCTCTGATCTGAGCAGGAATCGGAGAGGGCGACGACCACGCTAAGGGAGGTGAGGCTCGAGGAACGTATTGGAGAGATTGACCGGGAGGCATCGACCTTAAGGGACCGGGTCGCTGCTCTTGAGGCCGAAAAGGAGCAATTATTGGCTCAAGTCGAATCTTCCTCCACTGTTGTTCCCCGTAATTTGCACGAGCTTTGGGTTCATGCTGAAGCCCAGTGGGACATATATAAGAGTTTGTGGAAGGCGGGCAATGTTACTGAGGCCGCATATAAAGGAGCACACGCGAAGGCACGAGAGGCTCATGTTAACTGTGGATATGACTCTGTGACGCCGAAAGCTGATAAGGGCGCGGATGATGAGGGAGGATTTCCTGGAGATGGTGGTGAAGAGGGTGGTAGTGATGGTGCCGAGTGAAAGAATTGTTGTCTTTGTCTCTCTCCTTTTTGATTGTTTTTTTTCTTGGACTCCGTTGGTTTTAGTCGTATGTAATCTACGGCTGTTTGCGTAGTAGCTTTGTATAAAGAGGAATTTTCCATTGTCATATGCCTCCTGTACTTCTTTTCTTGTTTTCTCTTCATAACTTTGGTGCAAAGAAGTAGATTTCCGCGTGGTGAGTTCCCGACTCTTAGGGAATTTAATGTCACACGGGTTGAGTAGAACCTTGATGACGGCTTTGGATGATGGGACGGTGCTTTCGAACTTGTGTCGAGGTGCTGTCCCATCATAGTGCGAATGGTATCAAACTTTTTTCTAATAGAGACCTTAGCCGTAGGGATGTTACTTTCGAGCTTATATCGAAGTATTATCCCGTCGTGAGTCCCAGTTTTCTTTCCCTCTCTCTTCCTTTTTTTTTGGATGGCCCCTGGCCTCTAGGATCTTCGAACCTTTTCTTCGGCAATGTCCTTTGACCTTAAGGGTGTTATTTCGAACATTCGTCGAAATATTAACCCGTCGTTGTTCGATCGAGGTTATACTCTTCTTTTTGGTGAAGGCCTTTGGCCTTAAGGGTGTTATTTCGAACTTTCGTCGAAATATTAACCCGTCGTTGTTCGATCGAAGTCGAACTCTTCCTTTTGGCAAAGGCTCTTGGCCTTAAGGGTGTTATTTCGAACTTTCGTCGAAATATTAACCTGTCGTTGTTCGATCGAGGTCGAACTCTTCTTTTTGGCGAAGGCCTTTGGCCTTAAGGGTGTTATTTCGAACTTTTGCCAAAATATTAACATGTCGTTGTTCGATCAAGGTCGAACTCTTCTTTTTGGCGAAGGCCTTTGGCCTTAAGGGTGTTATTTTTAACTTTCGTCGAAATATTAACCCGTCGTTGTTCGATTGAGGTCGAACTCTTATTTTTGGCGAAGTCCTTTGGCCTTAAGGGTGCTATTTCGAACTTTCATCGAAATATTAACCTGCCGTTGTTCGATCGAGGTCGAACTCTTCTTTTTGGCGAAGGCCTTTGGCCTTAAAGGCGTTATTTTAAACTTTCGTCGAAATATTAACCTTTCATTGTTCAATCAAGGTCAAACTCTTCTTTTTGGCGAAGGCCTTTGGCTTTAAGGGTGTTATTTCGAACTTTCGTCGAAATATTAACCCGTCGTTGTTCGATCGAGGTCAAACTCTTCTTTTTGGCGAAGGCCTTCGGCCTTAAGGGTGTTATTTAGAACTTTTGTCGAAATATTAACCCGTTGTTGTTCGATCGAGGTCGAACTCTTCTTTTTGGCGAAGGCCTTTGGCCTTAAGGGTATTATTTCAAACTTTCATCAAAATATTAACCCGTCGTTAGTCCCGATTTTTTAAAGAGTTGGGTATCTTCTAGGGGAGTCCCAGTTCGCCTGATTTTATTTGCATCGGGGCGTGTGATGTCGGAGAGCAAAAAACGTTGTTGTTTTGCTCACATTCATTTCACGCACATATTGGAGTTTCCCTGTCTCACATTTTCGCTTTCCGGTCTGGAGATGTCAATGGTGGGTAGGACGATGGATTACACTTTGACCTCAGGGATTTCCCCTCGCCGGCCCGGTCTTTAAGTCCCCGGGAAGGCTCTCTTGGGACACCTTCTTGGTGAGGGAGAGGGTGTATCACTTAAGGGGTGTCATTTCCCAGAAGTTGGGTTTGTCTGGTGGACGATATTTCGGTTGTTTTGTAATAATTTCCCATTCTTCAGTTGGGATGTTTCCTTGCTCGCTCGCCGCGCGGTGCATGCGTTCTTGTTTGAGCAAACAACAGAAGGTATGCCAGGATGATATTCTCCTTATCCCGATCCGAAGAGTTGGTGAATGAAGGTGGATCTGTGGTGTTGCTCGCTTTGCATGGCATTTCAATGGTTGATAGGGGTGATGTTTTCTGAATTTGATAACCGTATTCAGCTCTTTTTCCCTCCATTTTTTGTGCTTTTGTCCTGTGCAAGCTAGGCTCATTTTGGCTGGTTCATGGGATGTCCGGCGTGCGTGGGAGGATGTTGGTCTGCTTGTGTATAGCATCATGATCTAGGTTGGCGTGTGAGGTTCACTTACCGTTCTTTTCGGTGGGTGATCATGTTTCTGATTTTTGATCTGGAGAAGACTAAGAAGTTTTCACTAAGAAATCTCCACAGATAGCGCCAAATTGTTTGACCAAAATATATCGAAACCTTTTTTATTAAATCAATTAATGAAGATAAAGAGGTAAATCTTAGTCAAACATAATAAACTTCAGATCCATAAACAAGTCAGAAAATAATGCATAAGATGAAATAGAGGCGATCAATCTTATTGAGGTTTTTCATTTCTTCTCTTACAAATCGATAGAGATGACTGTTTTACATAATCAATGGAAGATTGCTTTGTCTTCTTTTTTCTAAGAAGATTACAGGGGAGAGGAAAGAGAGAGGGCCCAAAAAGCCCCCTTCCATGGAAGGTTCCCTCTCTATATATAGTTTTGGAATCCTTACTATGTTCTTGGGTCAATGCACTTTCATACCACGTCCGCTTTCGTCGTTCCCTGAGTATTGTTCTTTGACTTGGCGGGTATTGTGAGTACGGGGTTTGGAGCAAACCATGTCGTCTTCCACTATCTCGCCGCTTGGACGGGATCTCGGTCGGGTCGACCGCAGTTTTGACCAATACAGGTAGACCACTACATTTGCTATTTACAGGTCTCATATTATGTATTGTGTTTCTCTTTTACACGCCCTTTAAGAAATAATTAATTAGGAAATGGATTGGACTATTCTATCCTTATTTATGTCTTAGATATAATCTCTATTCATTGAATATTTATTCTATTTATGTCTTATCCCATCTTCAAGAACAATTATTACTAAGAGTAAAAAAGGAAAAAAATAATTAATTTTGTCTTGAACTTCTAAAATAATAAATAATTTGAGATAACTATTTTTAGTAACCACGACTGTTAATATAAGACGGAGGGAGTAGCATCACTTCTTTTTTTGGCTTTTCGAATACTTAAAACCTTTTTAGTAGATGAAATTACGCTCCCATTTGGACATAGATTTTCTTTACTTTTTTCAACAACAAAAAAAGTAAAATTTTATTTGTTCATGAAATTTAATCTTTTTTTTTAATTGAAGAACAATTTACAAGTTCCAAAAACTGATTTGGGCCAGTTTTAGGGCATGTCCAAACACAACTTCAACTTTCAAAAATATTTTTCAATACAACTTAAAAAACAATTTCAAGTTTCAGCCAAATCTAGTCCTAGCACGATAGCACCTACTCAATTAGGTGGCTAACAGGCATAAATCAGAAAGGATTAGGGTTCCCTTAACCTTACACATGCTGGTGTGGAAACATTCCATGTTATAGATCTTACCATCTTGATGTATAGTTACCCAACTCATGCCCTGCTAACAAAAATGGCAATTTGCTTATTGAATGAGCGTGAAAATGAATCGTACTTTGAGAGTATTAACAGACACATCTTCTTCTTTTTCCTTCTAAACTTGAAGATTCTCTTTTGTGCGGATGATTGTGTTTTGTAGCTATGTTTGTAGATATCCATTAGTCTTTACAGCATATAGTTTGTGATTATCATTTTGCATCTCCGCTATTTTAATTTCAAAGATTCTCTCAAACACTTCCTTAATTTCTAGTAGCATTTTCAACATGAATTTTCCCTCTTTTAATTATATTTGGTTGGAGTAAACCAATAAGAGAAAATTAGTTGATCCCTTAAACTCTTCCATACTTGAGATTTTACTGGCTATAGCTCTTTTTAACTCTTATCCTTAACTCAGAAGTAGGCGTAATTTGCATAGAATATTAAATAATTTTTTATCTCTAATAGTAAGTTGCATTGCAGAATTAAGGACGATTTATAGTTGTCAAATACTTGGCTGGACATAACGGACAAATCGTGGTTTTTATGTTTATCAAACAAAATTTGCATGGCATAGTAGTGTTTTCTGATCGATGACTATTTCTTATTTAAAGTCAACGGTATTACGTCGAAACTAGGAGATAAGCTGATCGTAGGTACCACGCCGGAATCATTATCTAATAACTGCATATCAAACTAAAAGTAAGACCAATTTCCTTTTCTCAATATCTGATGTAATTATTCTGTAGAAAATCCACGCTCAAATACCATCTTCAGCCTAACTAGTTTGAAAAGTATTAGTCCCTGCTCAAGGATAGAGGTCCCAAGCTGGATTTAATTGACTACCAGGTTAAGGTAAGACTCGTGCATAGTTTTTTTTTTTTTTTTTTTGGCTAAACTTGTGCATAGTCATGCTAATAAAAGACTCTTAAATTAGTTTTTTTGGAAAAATAATATTATATAGTCGCTGTAAAAATAATAGTCAAAAATGTATAAAAATTATATATTTTTTGTATATATATACATTTTGTATGTTATATACAAAAATTATATAAATTTTATACACTTTTTCAACTATCAGATATAAATAGTTTCTGATACGGGATAAAAATAATAATATATTCTTTTTTTACCAACATGCTACATTTGTCACTCTTTATAATTGCAGTACACAGAAAAATAAATATACACCAATTCAGCTTAGTTACCTTTATTAGATATGTGTCTATCTTCCGTATCTACAGTATCAAGACGCCCAATTTTTTTTATATAGAAGTGGGTAAGAGGTCGCAACCACAACCTCCTAATTACTTATGAGCAAAATGATCATATGTTAAAAAAGGCAGCAGAGATCTAATGGTTCTACACAAACTTGATGAATTGAAAGCTGAAATTGATTGAGCATCCAACAATAAACCATTATTTATTGACATTGATTTACAAAAGCAACAGAGTAGTGCATAAAACCAATACAACCATTTCAATCATACACATAGCAAACAATGATATACACTTAAGCACAATACAAATATATGGTATATGACTGTACGTAGATTGAATTGCCTTAGAATATGCCGAAAGTGCTTGTAACTGGTGGAGGAGGAGCCTTGTAGCAATATAGTTGTGGAATATAAGTGGAACCTTGGCGTTCCATGGACTTCACAGCAGGTTGGTTTAGATATGCATACTTGCTCTTTGTCCACCTGCAAATCTCAGAAATATATATATATACTATAAAAAAATGCTTTTGCTTTAAAACAAATGAAAGACAATGATATCATATAGCAGATCAAATCCTAACATAATGATCTAAAATGTGTTAAAAGTCTCTAGCACTTACCAGTCTTTTATACCGACTCTCTTCTCCTTTATGTTGTCATCAATTTTGGAGATGTTCTCAGTTGCCATTTCATTCTCCTTGTCTTCATCATCCTGCTTTAAGGAATCCACAAACTGTTTGTAGTCCTCCTCCTTAATACAACAGACAATACGGAAGCAAGTTAATTAGAAATACTGGAGTCTAAATCAAATACTAATTAGGACGCTGCTAATTTATGAGGAAGCCCGGTGCACAAAACATCTCGTATTCACCACGAGGGTGTGATGTAGGGAGCTGATAAGTATAGATGACAGGCAAGATATAGTGTGTTGTCAATTGACCGGTCAAAATCTACTCTTCCAAATTCATCTTGACAGTTTCCATGGAAATAGTGCAGAGATTGGGACAAGGGAAAAAAAATGGTAATAAAAGTCAGGTCATTGACATTAGCTATACATATCACAAAGTGCAGCTTACGCATCTCATTAAAGATTCAAGAGGTGGGGAATGGTATCTTTTCTTAACTTATTTTATATTCCTATATATATTAGACAGAAAACAACAGTAGATATTCATCCAAAACATTTTTAATCATTCAATCTTGTAGTGGCCTACTGGGCCCATAAGAAGAATCCAAGTGTAGTGTTATATAGTGTATATAATAATGCAACGTAATAACCATTGCTTGTGGACATCGTCCTTCAATTAACTATTATTATTGGCCCTTCGGATGAATATGACTTCTAAGGAATCTTATTGATAGGAAAACACGCAAAGAAAATGGAGCACTCAATATTTCTTACGTACTATTTATCTAGTCTTGAGTATGAAAAATTAGCGAAGTCATCTATTGTGTGATTTGACATGTCTCCTACTTTCTAATACCATATTTGGCCAAATTTTTTTGGGCCAAAATCAGTTTTCAAAAGCTTGATCAAACACTTCAAAAGTATTATCAAAATCCTTGCAATGAGAAAAAATAAACTTTAACCAAGTAAATAAATCAAAACCCTGAATTCTAAAACAATAAGGTTGTTTCCTATAGTTCTGATTCATCTGTCAAAAACTGTAGGAATTTACACGTTTTAACTCATCACTATTTTAATGGAATTGATATGAAACATTACCGAGAAATTGCGTGCCCTGATACGGGCTGCAGCCTTAATAGCATCAAGGAAATGATCTTCTTCAGTTTTGCGCTTCTGCTTCCAATACTTAGCAATCTCCTGTTTGGTCAGGCTTGGTGCTGCCATCGGCTTAAATAGCAGTTTCCTGCTACAAATGAACCTCCATGCTGGTAGTGGCGGCGGTGGTGGTGGAGACGTCTTCTTCATCTCTTTTCCATCAGCTACACTTTTACCTTCCCTTTGCTTCATTTCAACAACTATTATCCAATGGATCTTCTTGCCGGATTTAGAAGTTTGAGCTTTCAAGACTATGAGAAGATGATCAAAATATATGCTGAAGCTGAATAACTGGAGATAGCTATTGTTCAAACCAAACCTTCAATATGACTGTAAGTTCCAGCTAGCAGGAACTTGTTTTTCTTCTGTAGGGACTGAGTTTAGACTAGTCGGTCCACCGTATCAAGAAACAAAATTAGACTAGTAGTTAGAATCACAAATATTTCAGTAAGGTACAAGAATAGACTTATTTGGGACCAGATGTTGAAGGACTTACAGGTTTGATGTTCAATAGAGTCGTCTGACAAATAACATGGATTAGCCAGAGAGCTATACTGAAGAAATTGCTGATAGTTGAGATAGATGCCTTACAACTTAATTTGAACGAGTCTTTAAGCTTGATTTTAGCAAACTTGCGGATATATATTTATTTACAATAAATAAATAAATGTCAATAGAATACGACTCCGATCGAAGACTTCTGAACCACTTGCTTATTTAACTAATAAAACGGCTTTTCATTATCCTTATCTCAGCAATTTGGTATGACGTTATCAGTTACCCACCATTGCTTTTGTTTTGTTTTTTTGTGTGTCATGCTGCAAATTTCTTCTAAAAAGCAACATTATTGTTTCCATTGGAAGTAGAATTTTTGACTGTTGCGATGGACAATATGCAGAGTCCCTCCTATCAAGAAACCTTTTCTGTTTGGGTTTATATCCATATTGGGGTTCGACTAAATTCGAGTTTGCGCTGGAAACTCCTGCATTTGGAGGTAAAGCACTTCCTATTTAGGATTTGAACCCAAGATCATTGGATAAGGATAAAGGAGTACATACCACTCCACAAAAATACCTATTGGCCAGATCAAGAAACTTTAGTGCTGCTTGCCTTCTGACCACCTCTCCAACCCCACTCCTCATAAAAGAAGTAGAATAGAAGAACTACTTCAGCATCGATTTTATCCTATCACATTAACTCTAGTTTTCTTAGTCAGCATAATTTTACCAGAATTATTAAAAACGACCTTGGACAAGATTAGGCGGTGATTTTAGTGAAAATTAGAGATATGCATCACCTAACTGACATTCTGATGAGTGATTAATTGGATACCAACCACTTATGATTAGGTATAGTCCAGGTTTAATTTATTGTACTTTCAGTTTAATTGGTACCCATTGGCTGGTTCTTGATAGATCAACATTAGAACCATATGCACCAATCGTGTCCGCGTAAAAGTCAGTGATAAACCCAGTTTTCTTTCTCAATACATTATGTAATTGTTTGCAGAATTTTAGCTTCAACTACCATAGTACTCAGCCAATTCAGATTGGAAATTATAAGTCACAACTGATTGCTATTCAATGATATCGGTTCCACGCCTGGATAACAGTTGACTGGTGGCCTTTTAGATGTGAGTAAATGTAAAAGGAACATCTACAGTATCTCCGTTTTAGAATTGGGTAAAATCTTGCTATCACAACGTCTGACATACAAAGTAAAATAATCATATGCCGTCTACTCAAGATGGTTTAATAATGCAGGTTAAGGAAGAGTACCGTCGGATTAATATGGACCGCAAATTCAACTGAGTCTGGAACCAAAATGTGGTTCTCTTGGACTCAAACTACATAAATAGGTGGTAAAAAAAAATTATATTTTTATATATAGCGCCATAATAACCTGGCGCTATACAGTAACAGTAACGACACTGTTAATGTATAGCGTCAGGTATTGTGACGCTATACTGTAAAATCTGACACGCCCAGGTATAGCGCCACAATACCTGGCGCTATACATACATCATTAATGTATAGCGCCAGGTATAGTGGCGCTATACATACATATTTTATATCCCCTTCGTCTTCTTCGTCGATTCATCCTCCATTATTTTAACTCCCCTCTCTTCTTGGTCCCCCACCCCATACCCGTTTCTGCCCTTATTTTAAAATAAAAATATTTTTTGGGTCCCCCCGACACATAAAACTCGAAGAACGTAGGTCCCACATTCGAGTAGAGCTTCGTGTTATTGTTGATTCACACGGAGTCAAAATTTCAATCTTTTTGCTTTCCGAAAATTCTAAATCGAGGAATTCAATTTATTTTAAGTTGAAACATTTATAATAATGCATATTATTTGATTTGTATGTGTTCTATTTCGGTTTGTATTTTTTTTTCCGAAACTAGCATGTTAAATTTATCCGGATTTAATATTAGTGTTTTCTAAAAAAATATAAATTAGTAAAATAAATTTGTCTGTTAATATCCTGATTTATATATATGTGTTTTCATGCCGTTTTGTATTTTATTTGCAATTAAATTTATTTGTTGTTTATGGTTAGTTTAGATTATTTTTTAGCGTAGTAAAATCTAGACCTTTTTAGCGTAGTAAAACGTAGACCCTTATAGCGTAGTAAAATTTAGAGCCTTGTAGTGTAGTAATGTGTAGTATTTTAGCTTAGAATTCCTTTTGTTTAAGTATCTTATACTGGTTGTTGAAAATGCAAACTTTGTACAATTAAGTTAATAATTGTATAAAAATCCATATATATATATATATATAATTTGTACAATTAAGTTATTAAAAAAATATGAATTTAAATTATAATAAAAACACATAATTATATATATATATATATATATATATATATATAATTTGTACAATTAAGTTATTAAAAAATATGAATTTAAATTATAATAAAAACACATAATTATTAATGATAGTTTGATGTATTGTATCAACACACATAATTAGTAATTTGTACAATTAAGTTATTAAAAATATGAATTTAAATTATAATAAAAACACATTATTTTGTACAAATTATATATATATATATATATAAAATTTGTACAATTAAGTTATTAAAAAATATGAATTTAAATTATAATAAAAACACATAATTATATATATATAATTTGTACAATTAAGTTATTAAAAATATGAATTTAAATTATAATAAAAACACATAATTATTAATGATAGTTTGGTGTCACTAGTCCTCAAAATATCGAGCCTTTGATATATATAAATATGAATTTAAATTATAAAAAAACACATAATTAAAAAATATGAATTTACAGTTGACGATATGGACGCGACTATACATCCCGGCCCTTGGATCTATTAGCCCTACAGCCCCAGCATAGATTCGAGTATATATGGGACGGACAGTTGCTTACGCAGACTTTCCGGGCTAGGAGAGTGGATCTATTGTGGGAGTTTTTGAGTCCTCCCCGCGTTCTATATCCTCGCGTGGTCCATTACCTGGAGGAGATGGGATTATATAGGATTATTAGGATTGGCCGGATACAACTCGACTATATTTTGATCACGGCCTTGATTGAGCGGTGGTGACCGGAGACGCACACTTTTCATTTGCCCATCGGCGAGGCCACCATCACACTCCAGGACGCTGAGATTTTATATGGCATGTCCGTTGATGGCTTGTCAGGTTTACTGCCTGCGACCGTGAGATATTATTCGCGGCAGGCATATTGGGATATGCTGCACATGCTCACGGGTTTCATGCCGGAGGACGAGGCGGTAGCGTCTGGGTCCAGTCGTATACAGTTGGTCCCCATTAGAGACCACCTAGTGCAGATCAACCATATTATCGCCGACGAGTCAGCGGAGCTGGATGTACAGCGATATACGAGGCTGTTGTTGCTCCTTCTATTTGGGGGGGTCTTGTTCCCGAACACTTCGGGGAACCTAGTGAACCTCCGTTTTCTGCATCATATTGCCCGGTTCGAGGATACAGCCCTCTACAGCTGGGGTGGTGATGTCATCTCATATCTGTACAGGCAGATGTGTCGGGCTTGCATCGGCACACAGAGAGACGTTGGCGGCTTTCTTCCACTTCTACAGGTGACAACATATTCAAATAATATGCTCATTAGTTACAATTCTACCTAGTTATAGTTAATCTTATACTTTACGTCAACTTTGTATGTTAGGTTTGGGTCTGGGAGCGATTTCTGCAGTTTCATCCACCTCTACCACAGCTACCGACTAATGTAGAAATTCTCAACTCCCTCTAGCCTGTAGGTGGGTTATGCGTCGTACTCTTGCACGAGAGTATGATGCCCATCATAATCTCCCCCTCTGCAGAGATGTGTTGGATTTGCTGGAGGACGCATAGGTGAATATCTAACTAAACTTACTTGTTATAGATTAACTTAGTGTTGTGCATACTAACGGTTTGTGTTCTTATTTGATAATTCATCTGGACGGCGTACATCGATGAGGTGATAGGTACTCTGCCAGCGTATTGCACGTTCGGCCGACATATTTGGAGGGATTCTGTCCCGCTCATATGCCTCGATATTGTCGAGAACCATGCCTCCGAACGGGTATTTCGTCAGTTTGGCCTGCCGCAATCTATACCGACTCCGCCTGCATGGCATGCTTTACATTATGAGAGGGATGATCGGTCCAGGGCGGACGACACATTTATGGCATGGCTTAACGAGCAGTTGGGTACTTGGGACAGGCGAGGGGACTTGACCCCACCTCCGCAGCACTTTCCTATTCAACGTTATATGGCATGGTACCGCACTGTTTCCCGACTTTTTATCGGGAACCCAGTTCATCAGGCACACGGTCGGTACGTCCCATACGCCGGGAGACACGAGGCCCTGGTATGTTTTCTGTTATTATTAGTTATATACCTGTAATTTAGTGCCAAATATGTAGTTTATATTTTTTACTTTGTGCAGGCGATTGGATTGCATACCGTCTATCATATGGGGCAGCAGATGCAGAGTTATGTCCACGATCGTGTGGCCATACAGGAGTATAGTCGTCGATTCATGGATGTGGCTGCCCAGACACTGCAGCGAGCCCGATCGGATTAGCGTTTAGCACACGAGGCTGATTATATGGACCCAGCGTAGTACCATCAAGGTCGTGGTATCCCACGAGCTGGTGGTGGCCGACGAGCTGGTGGTGCCGGACGACGTGGTCATAGGCGGAGAGGAGGTGGTCCCCAACAAGGGGGCGTTGAGGCTCCTGTTGATGATGTTGCTGCTAGGGATGTACATGGACCTGGTTGGTTCGGTTTTTATCAAAACCAAACCAAACCAACTATATCGGTTTGGATTGGTTCGGTTTTGTCGGGTTTTGTCGGGTTTTCAAGTTTTTTTGTTACGTGAATATTATTTCAATCTTACTTTGTTAAAATTATAGATAAAGTTTTGATAAGTGAATATATGTTTAGTAAATATGAAAAAATATTGACAAACATATGATCTATTAAAATATTCTAATGGGAGAATTTTTTTAATAACACATGATAGTTATTTTCTTAGTCGTCTAACAATAATTTTTCGTTAATTTACCCTTTCAAGGTTAATACATGAGAGGATCCCAAATATTTCTACATTTTCTAAAGAAAATTCGCATAAAATCTTAAAAATATAAATAAAATTTATATATTTATATGTCGGTTTGGTTCGGGTTTTTTTACTCAATACCAAACCAAGTCAAACCAAACCTAGTCGGGTTTTTTAATCGGTTTGGTTTGGTTTTTCGGTTTGGTGCGGTTTTCCGGTTCGGTTTGAACACCCCTAGTTGCTGCTGATATGGCAGGTGGCATGCATGAGACGGACATGCCGTCTTACATCCTTGTAATTTATCGCACTCCAGTGCCATCACATGTGACCCCATCGGGTCAATTATTGATCACGGGCTCGGATATTCAAGGAGTAGATTGGGGTAGATACTTCCCAGGCCCGTCTACCACTGTTGAGGATCGACCGACCCGAGATTTTTATAGTGGGCGCCGACTGAGTTATGGCTCCACATCACATGCGCAGGTATGAGTTTATTAGTATTGAATTTGAATTTGTTTTAACTGTAACTTATTTATTTTCTTTAACTTTATTAATTTTCTTTTTAAGGCTTCATGAGATGCAGCGACAGATGACTACATTCAAGATCTAGAGACGATGATGGTAAGACAATATAAATTGTTGTGAATTGTTATGTAGTTTTCTATACTAAGTTTCATATTATTATGTAGCCTTCTACTGGAGCTAACAACACCACCGATACATGTCATCCTGCGTCGCATCCGGCTATAAGGAGACAACTTGATGATGATGATCTTGATAGCGTACCTGGGCCGGAGGGGATGCGCCTCAGGCCAGCGGCTGCATTGAGACACACCGGGTGCGGGACACATTGACATGGTGTAAATAATATTTTTGTATACATTAACAACAATATTTAATCGAATATGCGCATTACTTTTTTTAGTTCTCCATTCGTTTGACAGTTTCATAAAATAAAATTTAGTACAACGCAAGCACTTAAACTTAACTTCCACTTCAATTAAAATAAAACGTAGTACAACACAAACACTTAAACTTAACTTCTACTTCAATTAAAATAAAATTTAGTACAACACAAGCACTTAAACTTAACTTCTACTTCAATTAAAATAAAATTTAGTACAACAAACAAGGAAAACATTACTGCAGCACAAACACAAGCACAAACACAAACATAGCAGGCCAACATAATCAAAATACATGAAATATGAAAAATACACTAAACACATACATGGCAATGTTTAGCCCCGGTTGCTATTTATTCTCCGCTCCAACCACTTAAATCGTTCTTCTAGTTGTTCTTTTTCTTCTTCTACCTCTTTCAGTTTCGCCTTCACCTCCGCAAGTTCCAGTTTATATTTTTTTTATGTTCCTTTTGTGCTTCACAATTCAATCGTGTTTTCCATTTTTCTTCTCCCACCTCCTTCAGTTTCGCCCTCAAGTCTGCAATAATACTATTGCTTTCTTTTTCATGTTCCCGTTGTCTTAAACACATATTATAAAGAAACTGCAGTTGTTCTCTGTAACATTCCTGATAACATGGTTCATCAATCCATTCCTCAAAATCACAAATAGGTTCGCCGGGAACCTTGTAAAACTGGTTCATACAGTGCCAGTAGCGGTGTCCAACTTCATCACCGTCCCAACAATTTTGCATCAAGCATGTTTTTCCACAGTTGCACTTTGGTGGACGAAGAGTTTGAGCCATTTGTGAAATATTTGCTTTTACTAAAAAAAACCTTACTTTTAATGAAATATTTGCTTTTAATAAATTTTGAGCACACAAAATAATTACAATGAGCCCGTTATTTATAGGCGAGACAACACACACATAACGTACTATCTAATGGCGCTATACTTTGCGTATTAAATATCATGATGTTGACAAGACCACTTTATGTCAGCTGGTCAGCTTTTTCAGTTCGACAAGACAATACACACATAACGTACTATATAATGGCGCTATACTTTGCGTGTTAAATATCATGATGTTGACAAGACAACTTTATGTCAGCTGGTCAGCTTTTTCAGTTCGACAAGACAACACACACATAACGTACTATCTAATGGCGCTATATTTTGCGTGTTAAATATCATGATGTTGACAAGACAACTTTATGTCAGCTGGTCAGCTTTTTCAGTTCGACAAGACAACACACACATAACGTACTATCTAATGGTGATATACTTTGCGTGTTAAATATCATGATGTTGACAAGACAACTTTATGTTAATTGGTCAGCTTTTTCAGTTCGACAAGACAACACACACATAACGTACTATCTAATGGTGCTATACTTTGCGTATTAAATATCATGATGTTGACAAGACAACTTTATGTCAGCTGGTCAGCTTTTTCAGTTCGACAAAACAACACACACATAATAAATTATCTAATGGCGCTATACTTTGCGTGTTAAATATCATGATGTTGACAAGACAACTTTATGTCAGCTGGTCAGCTTTTTCAGTTCGACAAGACAACGCACACATAATAAATATACAGATAATTTTATTAAATTATTATTTAAATAGGTAAAATGGGAAAGTACAAATCATAGTTAACAACCATAATTTTATTTCATAAATCTTGCAACATAGACATAACAACTAATTATTACAACATCAACTCATAGGTAGTTAGGTACACTAGAAGAACACCCACCACGAGCTTGATTAGTTTTGCCACCCAAACCAGCTGAAGGACATTTACGACGATTGTGTCCTGTTTGCGAGCATATACCACATTTGCGCACATAAATGGTGTCACTAACATCCATTTGGTTCTGTATACGTGTTCTCTTGTGCACCTGTCTTTTACGCAAATAGGACTTGTTACATACCATTTTAAATGGTTCCGGAGGTCAATAATGCTCAGCACCCACTGGCTGCAACTGACCACTATATGTGTTTAGGTACTTGGAAACACTATATTGTTGATCAACATAGTTGGTCTCCGCATAACCAACACGTTGAAAATACTTGATGGAATGTGAGCAAGGCATGTGATAGATGGACCATTTCCCACAGGAGCATAACCTTGCAGATTCATTTACAGTATGTACATTATTACCCCAATTATTATGGATAGCGGTGCGAACTTCAAAAATACCTCTTTCGTTATCATACTGCAAAAATGAATGTCAATGTGCTCGCCGTCTGTATTTATCAAATATCTTCATAGGCACTGGCATAAATTCAACACCCCTCTCCATCAATTCCGTTGCAGCTGCAAACCGTTCAACAAACCTCTCCGCCATCTGCTTGAACAACATCCGAACCATGGCTGTGACGGGCAATCCTCTTGCCAACTTCAATAACCCATTGAAGGACTCTGACACGTTTGTAGTAAAAATTCTCCATCGTCTGCCACCATCCGCATGCAACGTCCACTTTTCAGGGTCATGTCATATTAACCAACGATAGGCTGCCTCGTCTTCTTGCCTGATAGAATCCATATGCCTCCGGAATTTATGTTGTTGGTGGTCTGTTGCTGCCATCCACATCAAATCATGTAGATCCTTATTGGGATGTGCCTTCTGGAAATTGGCCTTAAAATGCCTCACACAGTAACGGTGGTATGCATAAGGTTCTTGCCATACATGCAAATTCTCCACAGAACTTGATATACCACCGTGCCGATCAGATATTAGACAAATACTTGAACGCTGTTTGACAACGTGCTCTTTCAGGTGGTTCAAAAACAGTGTCCACGTCTCTGTGCTTTCATTGGCACAAATAGCAAAAGCTAGAGGAAATATCTGTCCATTAGCATCCACTGCCACGGCTATCAATAGCTTGATATCGTACTTTCCATAGACATGAGTTCCGTCTATGAATATTACGGGCCGGCAATGCGAAAAACCATCAATTGCTGGCTTAAACGCCTAGAACACGTAATTGAATATGTATTCTTGTGTTCTCGGACTCTGCTCAAGCTTCCATTCAACAACTATTCCGGGGTTAAAGTGTTGCAGTGCGGCCATGTACTTTGGCAGAGATGCAAATGACTTATCCCAATTACCATAGACAATTTCAAACGCTCGTTTGCGCCCGAGAAATGCCTTTCTTTTCGTAATGGTATGGCCATATTCCTGGTGGACTGATGTAATGCACTCTTTGATTGTATACCTTATGAACGCTTCGATGTGCGGAATAAGTACAAGAGAAATCAAGTCAATATCCAAGTTGAAGTGATTCTCGTTGAATGTGTCCATTTCGCATGTGTGGGTGGGAATGTATTTACCCACTTTCCACATACCTGTCTTCTTCTTGGTCGCACGCAACATCCAATTACATGGCCAAAACCACCTGCGGCAAACAACCTTGTATACCATCGGACTTGACTCTCATACCTGCATCTCATGACACTCTTTTACATTGTGCATTTTATAAGCCTTGCTTAAGCGCGTTTTATCAGGAAAAAGCATCCCCTTTGCAAGCACCATTGGTCTAGACTCATCCCACATTGTTGTCCGGATTTCATCAAAATCCCTTGTGAGAGCTTCCACATCCGGCACGGTTGGCAAGTTATCAATGTAAGGAATCTCCCTTGAATGAAACGACACTTCGGACTCGTACACTCTTCGTCTAGGGGGGTCTCTCTTCAAATCAGGTCCTTCCTCCTCATCCTGCTCATCACCATCCTCACGAAAAAAGGGTGTCTCGTTTCCGGATTCATCGGCATTGTTATTGTAATCACTGTTCTGTTCCTCACTCTGTGCATCTGCCAGATCCCGATGTAATACGTTGTTTTCGGTCAATTGAGTGAGTACGGGTGGTTCAACTTGCTCGTTTTCACTGCACAGCCAACAAAAATATAAGCTACTGAATTAATAAATGATTTTCATATGGCTATATCACTTCACTTACAAGTCGTAATGTAATGAAATTTCATGATGGACGTTTTCAATTAAGTGATGACTACCGGATGGGCCACTTGTAAAATTCATATTCGGTCGGTACCCCCTATTAAATATATGAGCGTTAATACAAATTCAATACGCCAAAAATATACATAATTAACACAAATGAAAATTGAAGTTTACCACTCGTCTTGTGAATTATGGAAAGCAGGGTATAAATTATTTTCTCGCTGCTCATTCGCCGGCGGTGATAAGTTTAAATCAAGGAAAACTCTTTCATCTGGAACCTTTCCGGCAAAAACTGCTCCAGAATAACCACCCGATGACTGGAGGTTATCTCTGCTACGCACAACCTCGTTTTTTGGAACGTCTTTGACCTTCACGTACATCTCCAACATTGTGATTACAAGAAATTCCCGACATTCGTCCGGAGTCCTCAGAAAATCACTCAAAGTTTCATCATCGTCGATGTTAAACTCCGATTAAAAAGCAACCCCTTGCGGAGTGACGGAATACGGATATCTTCCGGTTACTTTAAGTATCACTGAACGTTTCCTCACACTCAGTTTTTTGCATAACAACGATATCAATTTATCGTACTCTATTGTAAGTGGCAATTTAACATGACACTGAGCAGGTAAATTGTAGCCCACGGAGTTATTCTCCATCACAACCTCAACCCCCCAACCCAATATAATGATACTTTTATTCTACGTTCTTCAGACATAATGAAAAAATGCTGGAGAATTTAAGAACAATAAACGTTTCAACAAGAGTTAAAAAAATTTTTGAATGAATTTCTATACAATCCTAACCTCTTTATATAGGAAATGGCTAGCCGGGAATTTTTTTTTATATAGGTATAGCGCCCAAAAAGTTGGCACTATACGCTTTTGAATTATTGAAGTCAGAAATTATTGGTGGGGCCAGGAAAAAGAAGTATAGCGCCACTATACCTGACCCTATACATTAATGATGTATGTATAGCGCCAGGTATTGTGGCGTTATACTTGGGCGTGTCAGATTTTACAGTATAGCACCACAATACCTGGCGCTATACATTAACAGTGTCGTTACTGTTACTGTATAGCGCCAGGTATTATGGCGCTATCTATAAAAATGTATTTTTTTTTTTACCACCTATTTGTGTAGTTTGAGTTCAAAAGAACCACATTTTAATTCCGGACTCGATTCAACTAGAAGTATTGTGGAGAACAATGATGAGCTGAAAGCTGAAATAGATCAAATATATATCCAGCAACATAACCGTTATTAGTTGCACAGTTTTCATAAAAGCACAGATTAATTCATAAACTTGAAACAACCATTTCAATCATAAGACACTTGCTTTGAGGATCACTATCCCACAAGAAAACCTTTAGAAGCAAAATAGCAAATGAACGAAATATGACTGTAACAAGTCTTGGCATTCAGATGCCTATGTTCAGTAGCGAAGCCAAAAAATTCAATAAGGGTATTCAAAGAACACCCTTTGCTAGTGGGTTATGCAAGGTGTTCAAAGTCTATTTTTAATCAATAACAAGTAATATTTTACCTTATACGTAATATAATTTTTCGGCGAAGGGTGGTCGGCCAACATAGCTTTGCCCCTGCCTGTGTTCACTACAGGAGGTTTATGCTTGCACTTTTACTCTTTAACATGTCAACTGTATTTTTTGGATTTGTCCTGTTACTGAGAAATTACTAGGACTAACCAGTCCTTTATACATACCAACTCTAGTTTCCTTCTTGTTCTCAACAATTTTGGTGCTGGTCTTAGTCACCACATCATTCTCGTTAATCGTCATCTTCCGTCAACAAGTTAATTTGAAGTACCGGGGTGAAAATCAAATCTTAGGACACCTCTATTTCATGTACTTACTGCTTTTGATAATAAATACAAATACCAATACCACAAAAAGATAACAAATTCTCCTGTTCACAAGAAGGAGATCTATTGTATACAAGTTGCCAGTAGAGATGATGACAAGATAACTATGTTCCAATGTAAAGATGGGAGCTTGTCCACCCTTAGCTTGTTCTAAGAAAGTATAGGCAAATGTTGTTAACCTCCTCCCTTCGTAACTTTTGCTTTACCTGTTTTCAATGAACTGGAAGGAGACAGAGCCTGTCCACCTTCTTATGTGGATTCTGAAGAGAAGAAAGAGAAACTGTGTTCCGATTATCTTTCTGTCTGATCTCCTCTGTAATCGTAGATATTCTTCATTCACCTTAACAGTTCCATCAGAAATAGTACTGAGATTGGGAAAACGAGGATGAGATAGGAACAATAGTTGTATCATACTCATAGTGAAGCTAAGTTGCGGCAATAGTAGGCTGAGAATTTCTATTGTGCACCATTTCTCAATAGAGAGAGGGAAAAAATGGACATTTATCCATGAACATGACTGATAAGGAATCTAATCGGGAGGAGGTTACATAAGCAAGTGGAGTACCAGAATTTCTTGGATGGTCCACCATTTGCATAAACAAGAAAATGAAACGGACAATTTGACTGGTGGATACTAGCAAAAAGGTGTTGACTTTCATAATATGTTGGGCCAGATGCTGGAGGATTTGCAGGTTTGATGTTCAAAAGACTCCGTAGATAACAAGGATTAGCCAAAGAGTCATACTGCAGAAGCTAGCAAAAATTTTGAACTAGATGGTCCTTGAAGGAGTCTTTGAATAAGATTCTGGCAAACTTTAGGTATCTTCTTTTTTATAATAAATGTCAATAGAATAGCATCGACGCCACACTTCTAAACCACTAGCCTACACTTATGTAGTTAGTTAATAACATCTAGTAAGGGGAGGAACTACACACCCAGTACCTTAAGGACTGGATGCCTAGTTCGTCTAGGGAAGGGAAGTACATAATAGATCTTCAACCTCCACAAATTGGTGCAAAATTGCATCTCCCAGAAGAAACTCGAATAAGTTGTCAGAAAATTTGGCAAGGCCAATGGTCAGGAATTCTAAGAACAGTAATTTGTTTATCTTTCTATAACAGCCATGGCTCCCGCGGAGAAGGTAGTCTACAGTCACCTAAACTAGATAATGCTGAAAAAGCATGTTAAGTGAAAAAGTCTGCAGTTGTTTCATTCACGAAATTTTGGAGCAAGATCGGCTTTCTTTTTTGCCTACTACATTACCACAGTAGTTATCCTTTTATATAGCTAGAAGAGAAACCAGAGAGGTTCAAAGATAAGTTTCTACAGCCTATAGGAAAGCCATTGAAGTGGATAATCGGAAAACGCATCACCAAACATTCTGAATATTAGTTCAACAGAGGTAACATTCTGAATAACAGGATACCATAAAGGAGCATGCAAGTAAGCACGTATGTGTGCACACATACGCTTGATCTCAACAAGGAAATCTTGGACAAACATCCAATTTTGCCATGCTATAATGACCCTGAATGCCATCTACCAGTAATCAGACAAATAACTGTATTTGGTATTTGTGAGGACAAATCATCA
The DNA here is from genome assembly GCF_000715075.1 of Nicotiana tabacum. Lineage (NCBI taxonomy): Eukaryota > Viridiplantae > Streptophyta > Magnoliopsida > Solanales > Solanaceae > Nicotiana > Nicotiana tabacum. Next base: position 143,234,663 of record NC_134082.1, read on the forward strand.
GAATGGTGCCAAGAGATCTTGCCGGGAAGGTCTCACCACGAAACTGCTAATGAGGAAGGACAAGGACCAAATTATTGAAATGCAGGGAAGAAAAAGGAAAAACTACAGAGCAAAAACTTATGCATGGCTTTAACACTGGCTCCTATTGATTACAATATCAAATATGCAAAATCATTGCAAATGACCTCAAAATGGGTCGACAAACTATTCATTGCTAGCTTTCTTAGTACTAAGCCTATAACTGTCTGCAGAGTAAGAAACTCTATGCATCAAATTACTCATTGGCAAACTAACATGCTATTGCTATTCAGACATCTTATACAAGCAAAACAGGAAACAGTTCAAAGCATTCCCAAGTTCACTAATTTTAAGATGACTAATAGCCATTCAAAATTCTGATATCAGCTAAGTTTCATCCGTTTATTTCTTTTTGAGACGGAATTTAAATACAACTGATAAAATAGTTGGAGAGAAAGGCTAAAAAACGAAATCTTTTTATTCAGCCAGCATGAGTATTTACACGAAAGAGAACAAATCACAAAAAGGGAATACGTAAAGAAAAATCTCATATACACAAGCATCATACATCTCTCGAAATTCGTATACAAATCCCTGCATCTAAAAATTTTGACTAAAAAACTGAAGAACAAGTCAAGTCTCAGAAGTAATGTTCAAAGCCTTGTTCTTTATCCTATACCTCGGGGCTCTAGGAATAACCTGACTTGGGCCAAAGTGAAACTGACCCGGACTATCAGTCATGGGTGCCCCATCATCATACACATACCCGACAAGCTTCCCACAGTTCATGCACATCATTTTGGTCCTTTTCCTTTGGATACCCCAGTAATTGATGGTCTCAAAAAAAGGTCTGATTTTATCTTCTTTTTCGAACTTGAATTTGGTGGAATCAACGGCGGAGAAAGATAGAGTACCTTTATTGCCTGCTTCGAAGTAAAAATCGGGTGGGTAAAGGTAGGTGGTGTGGAGGTTGAAGTTTGTACCGCATTCTTTACAACTGTAGATCGACGCCATTGTTGATTGTGAGAGGGTTCAGAGGAGGAAAAGGGGTTTTTATTTAGGGGAAATTTGGGGACGATGATCTGGGTTTGCAGAGTTTCAAAACCGCGTTCCCATGGATTTGGATAGGCGTTGAAAAGTCTGGTAATCTAGAAGCTAGGCGGCAAGAAAGTTTTTCCCTTTTTTTTTTTTTTTTTTTTGGGATTTTAGGGGTGGTTTGGTTACATGGACAAGGATATTAATCCTGGTATAATGTTTTGAGCTTACAGTTATTTCATGTTTAATTGTGAGTATTTCTTTTTAATTTTTTCTGGGTAATTTCTATTATGAGTATTAATTATGCAAACTAGCCAACATTGCACATGCCGATGCAAATTCGCAAAGTCAAGAGGTTGAATTAATACAATTTTTTTTTTATACTGGATTTCTAGACAGATTTGTTGCATACTTATTTATGGTACCGCTACAAATTGACTAGCATATATAGCTAATTTGACTTTTAATACTGATCATTATTTATAACTTTCAAAAATTATACTGATAATTATATATAAGCAACGTTGTTTAGAGTTTAGACGTAATAATTACATTGAAAACTAATAAGATACTTTATTTGTAAAAAAAAACATTAAACAGAAACTGACCAACTCATGTTATTTCTACGATTTGAATTTAGCAAAAGGAGTAATTAAGCTCCAACAGAAATTAAGACTGAAACACACATTGGCCTTATGGCAATTAATTTTACTGGGGTTTACTAAAAGTAGAATCTACCAAATTGTTTCTTCCTTTCGTGTAGGCCACGCCATTATCAACTTTGTCCAGAGATTTATCCCATTCTCAAGTTTGTCAACACACTGGTATATCCAAATTTCATAGCATTTTTTATTCGTAGACTAGTAACATATGATTACATTACATAATTGATATGTGAAAAATATAACCCGAACATTTTATAATAGTACAATCTATCTATATTTATATCTATATTTATATTCATTCATATCTATATTATTATAAAAGCACGAATGCTAAACACTAAATGTTAAATGACAAAAATATCCCTAAACTATTAACTTACTTTTATGCCCTTAAAAAGATAAGTTATTTCTTCAAAGAGATACTTCATATTGGATAAAATTGTAATAATAATTAGCTTTGCCTAATATTTAGAATTTTGAATACTATTGAAATTGTCCACTCGACTTTCCGTCATGAATTCGAAATCATGTTCAATTCAAATTGAGTATGAGAAGACTTCTAACAAAGGCATTAGTACTCTTATGTTAACTATAATTAATATCCATCAATGGTTCATCTTCAATATTGTATTTATGGTTTCTTCTTCTTCTTCTTCTTCTTTTTTCACGGGAAAATTGCTTCTCTACATTGAAAAGGAAAAGCTTGATATAAAGGAAAATATGAGAGCGAGATTTCTAACTGGGTTTGATACTTTTCAAGGTAATTTGATTTCTAATGAAATCTGGTATGAAGTTAGTTTCTTTCAATGCAAGATTACTGCAGAAGCAATAAGATTTAATTTTGTATAAACATGCAGTCAGAATATTCTATTCTTTAAAGTTAACATGGTTAAAGTTGGATTCTTGCGAATGATGTTTTAATATCACAGTACTCCTTTTGATTAGATTTCTGTTATATTTTATTTTTTTTATTAAGCTTTCTTGATAACCAAGATAATCCTTTTTCTTTAAACATGTTCCGCAGTAGCATATAGTTGATCTACAATTCTTGACTATTTAGAGATTGGATTGCTTAGGATTGGAGCTGAATGATTTTCTAGCAGTAACACAAGATTTCTTATAGTAATATCTATGTGCCAAAGGCAAAAAAAAATCACTTATTATGGACCAAAGGAAATAATAACTAACATAAGATGATGTGCAGTACAACAGGCAATGACATTTTATCTCAGTTTTTCCCTTATCTATCTATGTATCTTTATCAAAAGAAATATGACTTTCATATATAGTTTCTTCATTTTTTGTTTTAACCGATTATGAAATCACACATATTTAGTAGTGACAAGTAGTTGTAGAATATATACGCAAGTGAAAGTTTATTACTCTTGATACAGTTTATTAATGTTTGACACGAAATTTTTCGTGTATGGCACGAACATAGAAACTAGTTAATTATATTAAAAGCACGAAAGCCCTTATTGAAATATCGTTCGTTTTTTTATACCCTTTAAAAATGGAGCTCACACTAAACAAAATATTCATTTAATTATTCTCCTAATATTTAGTTTTTTGTAAGCGATTGAAATTTTGGTTATTAAATTTTTTCCCATTTGAACTAGGCAAAAAATCTTAAAATTTAGGACTTTAAAATCAATTAAAATTTTACCTTACTTAAATCTTTTCCTTATTAGAACTATATATATATATATATATTACATAATTATAATTCTAACATGTTACTTTTCATGGGTACATATTCTATGGGGAAAAAAAGTGAATTAATGTGTGTCTTAAATGAAATTAAAGTAACTAATTGATCCAACAATTTTATGTCTAATATTTAAGGGCACGTAAGATATAGTGCACGTAAGTCATAGTTTTGATTTTTAAAAAAATTAGAAACATTAATGATAATTCATATTGAGATGACATGATTTTAGGCTTTAAAAAGCAATTGGGACGTTCTATTTTCTTTTAATAATAAGGACGAAGATTTTGAAGTATATTAAAAAAAATTATCCATTTTTATTGTCAAAATATTAAGAAATGATCAAATGATAATCTTTTTTTTTTTTTGGCAATAAAAGTGAAATATTATCATAAACAAAATAAAGAATACACCTAAAGAGCACCATATACTTTGACCACCTTCGAGGAAGAGTGTCAATAGTATAAGGCCTCCCAGCAACAGAATCTAGTTACAAATTCTCTATATGAACAACCTACATCTATGTGCCCTATGTGCTCCTTGTAACATATCTATTCTTTCCCTAATTTCCTCTTTAATCGGTTGTATAACAAACTCCTTATTCACAAGAATGTCTTTGAAGATTTTCCAATTCCTCGTTGTCCAGGTATGATAAACAGTAGCCCCTAGTGCAACTGTGAGGACCTCCTTTTGAAATAGCTTCCAATGATTTCTCCTAATTCTCACAATGCTTTGCATTACTTCCCCTCGTAGAATGCCTAGCCCAATCTAGCTTGATATATCTTCCCAGATAGTAGTAGCCCATGGACAAGCCCCAAACAGATCTTGTGTTGTTTCCAGTTCACCAGTGTCACATAAACAGCAAGTGGAGTCTTCACATGCAATCCCCATCTTAATCATTCTCTCCCCGGTGGCGGTAAGCATTTGTTGTTGTCCTGCTAACCACAACATAAAATTATGCTTTGTCCTCTATACTCTACTCCATATCAACTCTAATCCTACCATGATAGGTCATACACCTAGCAGAGTGTCTTCTAAAGATAAAGCGGTCGCTGCAAATATAATCTGGTTTTAAGTCCGGAGTCGAATTCTCAGGGAACTAACCTATTTATTACACTCTTCGGCAATGTTATTATCAACTCAACCAATTTCTAGATGCAAGATTTTTGATCAATAAAGATTGGGTTTTTGTTTAACTATTTCAAATACTATTAAAAATAACAATAAGCTAAAGCAAAGATAATTCAATGGTAAAAAGGTCTAGGGCAGTGATTTCCCCAATTGCTAGTTTAGGTCTTGACTCTTTCGCTATAATCTCGTCGTAATACTCTATGAGGATTAAGAGTTATGGGTTATTGTAATTATCTCTCGATCAACTATAATAATTTACTAGAGCATTCTCTCGAACTACTCTAGCTGACAATATGTGTGCAACTCTAAATTATCCCACCAAAGTTTTGTTATCTCTAAACCCACTTTTAAGTTCAAGTAATGAATCTCTTCAATTACCCAAAAGTGGTGTTGTTCAACAGCTGTCTGACCTAATATTCTTTCTCAAGCAATATAAGGTAATTAGACATGATTAATCAAGGGCCCATTCAATTAATCACCATACAAAATATAGTTGAACAATCATATAATAATTCCGGCTCGATTATAATAAATTGAGTCAAAACTTCAACCAACAATTGGTTCCATCAACCCTAGATAATTGTTTAGCTACTCATAACAAAATAAGAAAAAACTACTAGATTGTTCATAATGTAAAATTGCAAGAATTAAAAGGAGACAGAAAAAACTCTAATGTTTGGTTGATCTTCTCACACTTGTTCTTCCTCCAAAAGTAGTCTAAAACAAGCTTAAAAACAATCTTAGGCGAGTTTCTAAAGCTTATAAGGGTTTTACAAAAGTTTCCCCGAAATTACACTTTGGTCCCCAAACTTCCAGCAGCGTGAACAGTGCACCGCAATCGCGGCAGACCGCGGTCGACCGTGGTGAGAGCTGACCTTTCTGCCTCACTTTTTTTTAATCTGTCACGGTGGACTTCTTGCCCAGACCATTTTCTGCTTCTTCGTGCTCGGGTACTTCTCGAGTGGGCGTTTTCTTCATATTATCGCCTCCAAAATACTCCATGTTGCTTCCTCACATATAATATTCCCTGCGAAACAAAAGAACACTATTTAGAGCATTTTGTTGGCAATTTACCTTTAAAAAAACAACAAAGCATGGTCATATTAATGTGTAAATATCAACTATATAGCCTACTATCAACACCCCACACTTAAATCATTGCTAGTCCTCGAGCAATCCACCACACTCCATCAAAATTACTTCCCTAAGGTTTTCCCTTAACGACTCATACCATGAACATTTTACAAAAGTTGCACCTAATAGTGAACAACCTTTACCTCAAGAGTCAAACCTTTCGTGCCATGCAACATTCGCACTTACTCAAACCACTCTATACAAGAGTCAAGACTTACCTTTCCTTTATAAATCACATGCCCTCGCATCACACAAGAGAGTAGTTCCACATGTAATGATAATTAGAACAATTAGGAACTAAGATAGACTAAATTCGCTCACTCTCAAAAAGAACATTCACATGCCACAAAGATGCACCATAGGCTTGCCCGTAGTGTAATACTCTACTAAGTGAGCCCACTCAGTCTAAGATCAATAGGACTTACTTGGTTGTAATGTAGGCTAAGGGACGGGTAGGATATATTTGGATATAGTGACTAACCTCCCTAAGCACTTTTAATACAATTACATTAAACTTAAAGATCATAGTTGTGCCAACCAGACACTCCACCACATTTATTTAAAACATCCTCATCCATTAGGTGCAATTTGTACAAGCTACCACTTATCAACCACTATAATTATTTATAACTTTTTTTTTTGTGGTGCTTCTTCGTTTATGCTTCAGAATTCAGCATCTTTTCTCTATCTCAATGGTTCCACTCAAAAAATAAACCACCACCCCACACTTTTGCTTTTGCATATTTTCAATACAATTCAAGTGCTTATTGGGAGGTAAAAGGGTTCAAACAACAGGCTATTCAAACAATTGGGTAAGGTTCGCAATGTGGTTGCCAAATAAACAGGCTTATAGGCTCAACGGGGTTAACTAAGTTGTATTGCATTCAGGTGGGTTTACTTTATATGTCTGGCTCAACAAAGAAATGCCTATATCACTTCTAAACTGAATGAAACTACAATTTCGCTTTGCAAACACACAGGGCAAGTTCTAGGCATCAAATGTGAATCATGGAATATAGTAAAAACTCACACACACATGGCACATGACTCACTCCGGATTGGTTTATCAAGACATTCTCTTTTGAGTGTTCAAGTTAGATTCAAACATACAATTTTAAGGCACTTTAACAGGATTCAACCAATGAAGCTAAGCGTTACACTCTAGTGTCTATTGTGTTCAAGTGTATAAACGCTAAGGTTTTTTTTTCGAATTTAGCTCGTAGCCCATTAGTCCTAATCTAAAAACTAAAAGGAACAAAAATAAACAAAAACTACTTATACCCGGTTCAAGTTAAACCCTTGGAAAAGAACCGTGGCCCAAAGAAAAACCAAGGGGGAGTTACTACACTACCTAAAAAAAATAAAAAAATCTTTTTTGGTCTTTTCTCTAGACTAACTTCCCTCAAGAAAATTTTCTAAAGGATCAGTCATCAGGAAGAGTCTCCATATTCCATTTTTTTTTCTCGACTTAGTCCCTCAAGAACCCCGCCGAAAAAGATTCGTCGTCGGGACACGTCACTTACTATTTTAACTTTCCTAATGAACTATTACTCTAACATCAAAAGAATCAAAGCAAGACAAAACAAACAAAATCAAACAGTCAATTGTTACAATTACAAATATACAATGAAGTATCCCCCACCTCACACTTAAAATGAATATATGTCCCCATGGCTTAAAAATTTAAAGAACGGTGAGGTTGAGGAACTTCCCTGAAGCTCACTCCTGATCGGAGACGGTTCCTGGGTTCACGTTGCAAGCACGTCCCAGAGCTCTCAACCAGCCCAAGAATTTCTTCTCCGACTTCACCTGCCTATCAGCCACCACATCAATACGGGCACCCAAATCAGTGACTACGGTACGCAACCCATCCATCTCCTGTTCCAAAGCTGTCATACGGGTGCTCCGGCGTGGCTGTGATAGGCCTGCCACATCAACTCTCGGAGGAGGAGGAACCTCAGCTATCTCCGCGTCATCATCATCATCAGCTGAATCATCGTTAGAGTCATCAACATTCACCACCGGCTCTCATCCAATTCCAATTTTTTTCGCCTGGAATAGGGCTTTCAGTGGTAATCTCCCATCAACCCGAGGGTCTTTAGGGACTCTAGCAATATGGCACAGCCCGATGATCAGCGAAGGGAAGTAGTGGCCCTTGATTAGCTCAGGTGATCTGATGAACATCTCTTCATGGATGAGTCAGGCCACATCAAAATCACTGTGGGACATGAAACAGTGGATTGCGGACGCCCGTGGTAGATTGACATCTGTCGTGTTGTTGGATGGCAACAATCGACTGTTGACAATGGTGAGCCAACACTTAACCTCCCAATTCAGACAGTGGGAGTTGAGAGTAATCCTGTGCTTGATCCATAGGTGTTCTCCATCCGGCACACAGATAGTATCAATAAGAGTGCCCCACAAGGCCCGTATAGCGCTGAAAGTCCGATAAGGATCAACTTCTCCCCTGAACACTGGAAGCCTGTGTACCTTGCGGATGGTGTTGAGAGATGCATTTATCGGGGTATTGCGCACTGTCACAATCCCATTCTCATGTTCTAGCAAGTTCGCATAGAACTCCCTTACTAGCTGAACATTAGCCTCCTCTGGTACCTCGAAGAAGATGTCCAACTAACACCACCTCAGCTCATTAAAAATATTGGGGCATTCCACCTCCAAAGCCGTTCGATCAATGTGCACCTCATGTTGCAACTTCTTAGCTGCTTTCTAGTTGTACCTATCCTCCGCTGATTTGGATACAAACCGAGTGCTATAGAACTGAGGTGAACTGGCTTGGCTCATAGCTCGTGAGGAGCCTCCCGGTCCACTAGCGGAGGGCCCGGTGTTTCGTCTCTTCCTGGAAGAACTCATTGTACCTGTCATACAACGAAACACCTATTAGTGAGTAAGTGAGTGAAGTGTGTGACTATGGGTGGTTACTCAGACTTCACCACAACCATGTCACATTAGCTCCTTATAACTCTATTGGAGTAATTCCCCAAACACCTTGTGGGAAAGACAAATATCTTCATATACACAGCCCATGTGACTCTAGCAAAACTTCCCCAAATCAAATATGCTACTACACCCATACACCCCATACTTTCTTTATTCAATCACCCACCAACAACACCGTTCCACCACATTAAATAAACAACCCCTTTACCAATCATGGTCAAAAACAAAATTTAAATAGAAAAACAAGAAGAAACTACAAAAATCTACCAACAATTACAACACCATATCAACATAAAACTACATAAGCTATAACACAATACAACACAAAACCATAGAAAAGAGAGAGGAGAGGTAAGTACATACCTTAGTTGAAGAATGGGTGAGAGGAATGGAGGTGGGGGATGTTAGTATGAGTGAAGAAGAAGGAGAAGAAGAAGGGATTTGGGGGTTAGGGTTGTGAAGAAAGGGAGATGAAAAATTAGAATGAGGAGGGATGTCAGTTGTTTTGATATTTGGGGAAGGGGTTTTTTGTTATAATAGGGGGGTTATTAAATTAAAAAAAAGAGGAAAAGAATAAGAAAAACGGAAAAGAAAAAAAAAATACCTGGTACCCCGCGGTCCACCGCGGCCACGGTGGGTTTAAAAAAAAGAGGCAGAATGTTCACGCCTCACCGCGGTCGCGGTGGAATGTAAAATCTGAGGCAGAATGTTTGCCTTCCACCACGGTTTGCCGCGGTTGCGGTGCTGGCATTTTTTATTTTATGAAGTTACATGAACACACTAACAACAACACTCGTGGGTTGCCTCCCACGCAGCGCCTGATTTAACGTCGCGGCATGATGTAAGCATTTGATCATCACTCCTCATTCGCATACTGGGGCTCTTCCAAAGTGATTACCACTTTATCCCTTTTTTCTTCAGCCATTCTAAGGTAATGTTTCAGCCTTTTCCCATTTACTGTGAACTTATTTGTCCCATCTTCTGATTCAATCTCAACAGCTCCACTTAAGAACATTTGCACCACTCTGAAGGGTCCTGACCATCGAGACTTTAACTTACCCGGAAACAATCTCAATCTCGAGTTGTATAACAACACTAGATCTCTGGGTTTGAAGTTTCGATCCAAGATGTGCTTATCATGCATTAATTTCATCCTTTCTTTGTATAATCTAGCACTCTCAAAAGCCTGGAACCTGAATTCCTCGAGCTCATGTAATCCAGTGACTCTATTAGTACCTGTTGTCTCCATGTCTAAGTTCAACTGCCGCAATGCCCAAAGTGCTTTATGCTCTAGCTCAATTGGGAGGTGGCATGCCTTTCCAAACACCAACTTGTACGGTGACATACCAATTAGGGTTTTGAAGGTTGTGCGGTACGCCCACAATGCATCATCCAGCTTCTTTGCCTAGTCAGTCCTTGTTGCATTCACTATTTTTGTAAGGACACTTTTAATCTCCCTGTTGGACACTTCAACTTGCTCGTTCGATTGTAGGTGGTACGGGGTGGTCACTTTATGACGAACTCCATATTTTTCCAACAGTCGTGCAAATGCTCTATTGCAGAAATAGGTTCCGCCATCACTGAGTATAGCTCTTGGAGTACCAAAACGTGTGAAAATGTTCTTCTTTAGAAATTCTATTACCCCTTTAGCATCATTGGTCGGGAGAGCCACTGCTTCGACCCACTTGGAGACGTAGTCAATTGCTACCAATATGTACTTGTTACCATACGAGCTGACAAATGGCCCTATGAAGTCAATCCCCCACATGTCAAAAATCTCTACCTCTTGAATTGTGGTCATTGGCATCTCGTGTCTACGAGATATGTTGCCAGTCCTTTGGCATTCATCGCAGTTTTTAACCCAAGCATGGGCATCCTTGAACAGAGTAGGCCAGTACAAGCCCGACTCCAACACCTTAGCTGCCGTCCGAATTCCTCCAAAGTGTCCACCATATGGTGAAGCATGGCAAGCCTGCAAAACAGAATATTGATCTTTCTCGAGGATACACCGCCGGATCATGTTATCTACACATATTTTAAACAATAGAGGTTCATCCCAATAATAATACCGACAATCACGAAAGAACTTTTTCTTTTGAATTGAGGAGAGTTCATAAGGTACAATACCACTTGCTAAATAATTAGCAATATCAGCATACCATGGTGCCTCATCCATTGTCATTGCTAGTAATTGTTCATCCGGGAATGTCTCTGTTATATCCTCAACCTCTACCTTCTTTTCAGCTCCTTCCAACCTTGAGAAATGGTCAGCTACTTGGTTCTCTGTCCTTTTTCTGTCACGTATCTCCAGATTGAATTCTTGTAACAGAAGAACCCAGCGAATCAAGCGTGGCTTTGACTCCTTCTTTTCAATCAGGTACCTAATTGCTGCATGGTCAGCGTAAACAATAACTTTCGATCCAATCAAGTATGACCTGAATTTGTCGAATGCAAAAACAACAGCTAACATCTCCTTTTCCGTCACGGTGTAATTGAGTTTTGCACCGCGTAGCGTTCTGCTTGCATAGTAAATCGGGTGCATCAACTTATCCTTTCGCTGCCCCAAGATTGCTACTATGGCATATCACTTGCGTCGCACATGAGCTCAAACGGTTGCTCCCAATTGGGAGCAATAATGATGGGTGTAGTCATTAATCTCTTCTTCAACTCCTCAAATGCCAACCTGCAATCATTAGAAAACACAAAGGGGTGATCCTTTTCAAGGAGTTTGCATAATGGGTTAACAATTTTGGAGAAATTTTTTATGAATCGCTTGTAGAACCCGGCGTGCCCAAGGAAACTTCTCACCGCCTTGACTGAAGTACGCGGTGGTAGCTTTTCAATCACGTCAACCTTAGCATGGTCAACCTCAATTCCCTTACTGGACACTCGATGCCAGGACTATCCCTTCCTGTACCATAAAATGGCACTTCTCCTAGTTCAGCACTAAATTTGTCTCCACAAATCTTTTGAGCACTCTTCTTAAGTTGTGAAGACAGTCCTCGAATGAATCTACCACCACAGAGAAATCATCCATAAAGACCTCCATAATATCCTCCACCATGTCTGTGAAAATGGCTAACATGTACCATTGAAATGTCGTCGGTGCATTGCAAAGCCCAAAAGGCATTCTCCGAAAGGCGAAGATGCCATACAGACAAGTGAAGGATGTTTTCTCTCTATCTTCAGGGGCTATTGATAGATTGTACCTCGAATATCCATCCAAGAAACAGAAGTGTGATCGCTCGGTCAGCCTGTCCAACATTTGGTCAATGAATGGCAGGGGGAAGTGGTCCTTCCGGGTGGCTGTGTTCAATTTCCGGTAATCCTTGCATATCCGCCATCCCGTGACTGTATGAATTGAGATCAACTCATTGTTCTCCTTTTGTACAACAGTCATTCCTCCCTTTTTCGGCACACATTGGATAGGGCTGACCCAATTGCTATCAGAGATGGGGAAGAGGATTCCCGCATCTAACCATTTGATCACTTCCTTATTCACTACCTCTTTCATGTTCGGGTTCAGCCTTCGTTGATGTTCTCTGGAAGGTTTGTGCCCTTCTTCCAAGAGAATCTTGTGCATACAGAAGGATGGGCTGATACCCTTTATGTCTGCCATGGTCCAGCCAATGGCAGTCTTACTTTCCTGCAGTACCTGTAAGAGCAGTTCTACCTGCACATCTAGCAAACCGGATGATATAATGACAGGCAAAGTAGAATCAGGGCCTAAGAAAACGTACCTGAGGTGAGCTGGGAGTGGTTTCAGCTCCAGCTTGGGTGGTTTCTCTACTGATGGCTTTGCTGGAGGTGTAGCTTTTTTTTCTAACTCAAGGGACTCGAACTGAGGTTCCCTTTTCCAAAATCCTTGGCCTTCAAGTGCCATGACCCACTCAGCTAACCCTTCACTATCCATCTCTTCTAAATTTGTCTGGCATGCCTCCAATGGATCTTTAGCAGTCAGGGTCACATCATCTTTTTGCAGGATCGCATCCACTGCCTCCACTAGGGAGTAATTAGCATATTCACTAGGTCTCCTCATGGATTGCTGAACATTGAATATGACTTCTTCATCGTTCAATCTCATTTTTAATTCCCCAGTCTCACAATTGATCAGTGCTCTCCCAGTGGCCAAAAATGGCCTACCTAAAATGATAGGTATCTCTTCATCTACCTGACAGTACAGAATAACAAAGTCTGCAGGGAACACCGAACTTCCCCACTTGTACCAACACATCATCAGGAATCCCAGTTGGCCTTTTAACCGTGCCGTTAGCCAGCTGCAGTAACATTGAAATCCGTCTAGCTCTGCCAATGCCCAGTTTGGTGTATACAACCAGAGGCATCAAATTTATGCTGGCTCCCAAATCACATAATACCTTTGCAAAGGCATAACTCCCAATCGTGCATGAAATAGTGAAGCTACTTGGGTCGGACATATTTTGGGCCATCGGTCTTATCACTACTGCACCGCAGATATGCGTTAGAGTCACTGTAGATAAGTCCTAAAAATCAAACTTCCGTGACATGAGGTCCTTCATCATCTTCGCATAACCTGGCATCTCCCTCAAGGCATCCATCAAAGGAATATTCAACTGAATTTGACGCAGCATCTCCATGAATTTCTTGTATTGATCTTCCTTCTTTTGTTTTACCAGTCTATGAGGGAATAGTGCCGGTATCACCCTTTGTGCACTGCTTGCTGGCTTCTCTCTGTTGGGGTTTTGTGGCACAAGAGGCACCACCTGTTCTGCAGCTTGTTCATTTACCTTAGCCTTACCTTTTTCATCTTGACCATGTTCAACCACCACTTCAGTAAGGTCTGTTGGTTCATTTACCTCTACTGGAATTGGAGTGGCTGGCGTAGTCTCTTTGCTGGCTTGTGCAACTTCCTGCGCTTTGTCTAAATCTCTCTCATTCTGGAGACTTACTGCCATCTGCTGATTTGGGTTTTGCTACTTGGGGTTAATATTTGTGTCCGTTGGCAATGTTCCCTGGGGGCAGTTGTTTAAAGCCATAGACAACTGCCGCAACTGAGTTTCAATGTTCTTTATAGCTGAATCATGAACTGCCAACTTTTCCTGCATTTTACCATTTGTCCCAATGAGTTGCTGAAGCATAACCCTAATCTCCACCATGTTGTTGTCTTGCTGCTGAGAAGGTGGTTGATATGTTAATTGTTGCTGATTTTGCTGTGGATAGCCCTGCTGTCTCTGATATGGAAATGGCACCATTTGGCCTTGAGGTTGCATACCCCCAGGCTGTGGCATATTTGGTTTGTATTGCTGATTTTGTACCGGTCTCCACTGTTGTCCTCCTTGTTGACCCCCAAAGTTGTTAACATAATTCATATCTTCTCTTTCCCCTTGAATTTCACCTTCTCCACTCCATGAACACACATATGACTGATTAACACAAGGTGTACACAATCCTCCATTTATTGTGTCAACAATGTGCACATGTTTTGTACCCATCTCATCAATATTCTTTGTCAATATGCTCATCTGAGTCATGAGTATGGTCATGTTCTCTACATGCAAATTATTTGGGTCAAGATGAACTGAATGCACTATGGGTGCCAGTATTGTACCTCTAGTCATCCACCTCGAATTCTGTGACATCTTTTCAAAAAGGACTTTGCACTCGGTGAATGTCTTACTCAAAAATGCACCTCCAGCTGAAGCATCCACATTTGCTTTTTGATTGTCAGCTAACCCCATGTAGAACCTCTGGCCGAGCATCTGGTCTAGAATGCCATGGTGAGGACATTTCACTAGCATCCCTTTAAATCTTTCCCAAGTTTTCTGCAAGGTCTCAGTCGGCTGCTGCCTGTACTGCAATATTTCATCAATCTGTCTTGCAGTCTTGTTGGGTGGGTAGAACTTATTCAGGAACTGCTTGACTAATTCCTCCCAGGTGACAATAGAATTGATAGGGAGCAAAGTTAGCCAAGTCTGAGCTTCCCCGATCACAGAGAACGGGAACAGTAACAGCTTGATAGCTTCCGGGGTAACATTCGGCTGCCTTTGGGTCTCACAAATCGACAAAAAAAAAATCAAGTATTGCTGAGGGTCTTCAATTTGTGCTCCGGAAAACAATCCTTTATTCTGCAGAAGATGCAGCATATTATTGGTTATCTGAAAGGTCTCCGCTTGAATTGCTGGCACAGCTATGGCAGTAGCCAGGTTGTTAGCTATGGGTTGTGCCCAATCATAAAGTGCAGCTTTTGGCACAAGAGGTGCCACTACTCTAACATTTGGGATAGCTGGCGGATCTCCGACGTTTCCATTGACGTTTTCTGCATCACCCATGTCAAATTCGAACTGGTGTGGTTGTTGTGATTGTTGGATTCTCTTGTTGGCACGGTTCAATGCCCTGAATGTTTTCTCGGGGTCTGAGAGTCCTTCTAGAATTTCTCCAAACCTCAAAGAATTTCTAGGCATACACCTAAATTCCACAAGAGTTCAAACGTGAGAATTTCAATGAAAAGATTGTTTAACACCTTCGAAAACTGATCTAAACTAATAATTCTAAAACTACTTCTAAGTTGTAATAAATAACACCGTTAGCTCCCCGGCAACGACGCCAAAATTTGGTCACGCCCAACTATGTCTTCTAAAAGACAAAGCGGTCGCTGCAAATATAATCCGGTTTTAATTCCGGAGTCGAATCCTCAGGGAACTAACCTATCTATTACACTCTTCGGCAATGTTATTATCAACTCAACTAATTTCTAGATGCAAGATTTTTAATCAATAAAGATTGGGTTTTTGTTAAACTACTTCAAATACTATTAAAAACAACAATAAGCTAAAGCAAAGATAATTCAATGTTAAAAGGTTTAGGGCAGTGATTTCCCCAATTGCTAGTTTAGGTCTTGACTCTTTCGCTATAATCTCGCTGTAATACTCTATGAGGATTAAGAGTTATGGGTTGTTATAATTATCTCTCAATCAACTATAATAATTTACTAGAGCATTCTCTCGAACTACTCTAGCTGACAATATGTGTGCAACTCTAAATTATCCCATCAAAGTTTTGTTATCTCTAAACCCACTTTTAAGTTCAAGTAATGAATCTCTTCAATTACCCAAAAGTGGTGTTGTTCAACAGCTGTCTAACCTAATATTCTTTCTCAAGCAATATGAGGTAATTAGACACGATTAATCAAGGGCCCATTCAATTAATCACCATACAAAACATAGTTGAACAATCATATAATAATTCTGGCTCGATTATAACAAATTGAGTCAAAACTTCAACCAACAATTGGTTCTATCAACCCTAGATAATTGTTTTGCTACTCATAACAAAATAAGAGAAAATTACTAGATTAATCATAATGTAAAATTGCAAGAATTAAAAGGAGATAGAAAAAACTCTAATGTTTGGTTGATCTTCTCACACTTGTTCTTCCTCCAAAAGTAGTCTAAAACAAGCTTAAAAACAATCTTGGGAGAGTTTCTAAAGCTTTATAAGGGTTTTACAAAAGTTTTCCCGAAATTACACTTTGGTCCCCAAACTTCCAGCAGCGTGAACAGTGCATCCGCGGTCGACCGCGGTGAGAGCTGACCTTTCTGCCTCACTTTTTTTTAATCTGCCGCGGTTCACCGCGGTCACGGTGGACTTCTTGCCCATGCCATTTTCTGCTTCTTCGTGCTCGGGTACTTCTCGAGTGCGCGTTTTCTTCACATTATCGCCTCCAAAACACTCCATGTTGCTTCCTCACATATAATATTTCCTGCGAAACAAAAGAACATTATTTAGAGTATTTTATTGGCAATTTACCTATAAAAAATAACAAAGCATGGTCATATTAATGTGTAAATATCAACTATATAGCCTACTATCACCTGACAAAGAATATTTTCCATTTATTTACCAATGTGCCATTCCTCACTTGATTGTATTCAACTTTTTCCAATACTAACTTCATTCAGCAGGAGTGTATTCCCAGATATCTAGATCATTTTTCATATCAATCCCATGTACTTACTTAACCCATAGCATATCTTTTTTCCCAGCCAACAACCATAGTAACTTTCCTATTGATGCCAGATTCCACAACCTGTTCACATTTAGGCCACCATATTTGTTAAGCAAACCCATTTGTTTTCATGTCACTAGGAAAACTTTCTTCTTGTCATATGTACTGCCCCACAAGTACTTGCTACATTGTTTATCCATCTGCTTCAGCATACTCTGTGGTAAGATAAACACTGATCCCCAAAAGTTGTGGAGGGAGAACAATATTAGATTGATAACTTGCAGCCGACCATCATGTGATAGATGTCTAGCAGAGGCAGACTTGATTTTAGCAGTGATTTTATCAATTCACTGCAAGCAGTTCAGTTTATTCCATTTCTTTGTAGAGAGTGGGAGTCCCAAATATCTCATTGGAAACACTTATGCTAAAAAGTCAGTTCTTGCAATCAGTTTGTCCCTGATCTCCTCATCTACACCTGCAATGAAGATGTTAGATTTGTCCAAGTTAGCAAAAAGACCAGTTGTGATATGAAATGTTGAAGTGCCGCCATGACTTTGTTAAATAGAAGATTCATTTCCTTTATAAAAGATCATTAGATCATCTGCAAAAATTAGGTGTGTCAGCCCCAAACGTTTGCACATCTGGAAGCTGGAACATTCAGTTCACACCCTTAAGAAATATTCCATAACCATGAAAAATAATAGAGGATACGTGGGTCTCCTGGCCTCAAACCTCTTCTTCCTTCAAAAATATCCATACCCCTCCCCATTTACCTTCACTGAAAACTTTGTAGAAGTCACACAATTCATAACTAATTTAACAAATCTTCTAGGAAATCCAAAACCTTGTAGCATTTCTTCAATAAATTCTCATCTAACTATATCATATACCTTTCGTAGGTCAATTTTCATCATACACATGGGTGAAGTTTTCCTCTTATAATGTCATAGCAAGTCATGTATATTAATACATTATGAATCATTGACCTTCCTTGAACAAAAGCAGCTTGTTCCGTCACCACCAATGGCAGAACACCATATAACCTCTTGCATAACACCTTAGAGATATACTTGTAAACCACATTACAACACGAGACTGGCCTGAATTGGCTAGCCTCCATTGGTCTATCAACTTTAGGAATCAATGTTATTGTTGCATTAATCTATTTCCAGAACTTTCCATATTGAAAAAAACTCTAACACTACTTCTGTGACTTCATTACCAATAATGATCCATGCAACTCTGAAAAAACCACTCCCATACCCATCCGGACCTAAACTTTTGTTGATACAGATTCTGAACATAGCTTTCTTGACTTCCTTCTCAATAAAAGCTTTCATTAGATTCAATTGTTGTTCTACTTCAAGAATGGGGCCATTTCCCATGAATCCTGTATAAGCAGGACTTCATGCTCCTCCCACCTCACCTAGTAAGTTTTTGATAAAATTTAACAAAAACACATGCTATCACATTAGGATCTGTTTGAGTGATCCCAAATTCATATTGTATTTATGTAACCGACTGCTGCAATTTCCTTTGTTTGATCACTGAATGAAAACACTCGGTGTTATCATCACCAAATCTAATCCAAGTAGCCTTACTCTTTTGTAGAAGAAACTTTTCTGCTAGAATAGAGGCTTCCTTGTACCTCAAATATGATGTTTTCTCCTCTGTCTGAAGACTATGATTCTATGGTTCCAGTTGTAGTTTGGCCTAGACATCTAGTAATAAGGTTTTTGTCATTTGGACATCTTTAAGGATGTTGCTAAAATGCTACTTATTTATCTGTTTCAGCTCTACTTTAGTGTTTCAATTATTTTATCACCTTAAAGATTGTGTACCCTTGAACCTGTTCATTCCAGCTCTCTCTAACAATCTCAAAAAAAAGTGAATTTGTGCTCCAAACATTACAATATTTGAAAGTTTTCCTTACAGGCTGATCTTGTATGATTGAGACTCTAATTGGACAATGATCACTACACCCTGGTAGGATGTTGACTATGCACCCTGGCATTACATTTACCCATTCACTGTTGACAAATACTCAATCTATCTTGGAAAATACCTTGTCCACTTCTTGCCTACTACTCCAGGTGTACTGACCATAAGCGCTAGGCAACTCTGATAACCCACAACTATATATACAGTTTGCAAGATCCACCACTTCAGCATACATTACTGGATTACCCCTATCATATCCCCCGTATGGAGGATTGCATTAAAGTCACATAACACTATCTAAAGAATATTACTATCTCGGCCAATGGAGCAAAGGTAATCCCATAATTCTTTCCTATCTCATTTTATATTACAGGCATACACAAATGTTATCATAAAAGTTAACTGTATAGGAAAAAATGTAGCTTGGCAAGTGATAGTATGAGTTGTGCTCCCTTTGACAGTCACATTATAGAGGTCTGGTTTCCATACCACCCAAACTCTACCATTGTAATGAAATTCATAATTTGTAAAAAAATTGTCATCCTGAAAATATTGTTCTTGCTATCTCTGGTACTCTATTAATCTTTATTTTAGTCTCTAATAGACCAATCAACCCTATATTATTCTCATTGCAGAGGAGTTTCACCTCCTTTTGCTTATTGAGCCTATTCATGCCCCTCGTATTCCAACTTAGTATATTAACCATTTTCAGTAATTGGAAATAATTTATCCCCTCTTTGAGACTCCACAAATTTCTACATTCCTGAAGTTGATGTGTCTTTTTTGCCCAATGCTTGAAATAAGTTGGATACAACCACTACTTCCTTTCCTATTATAGGTGACTTCCCAAGCTTAGAAGATTGAACCCGCCCTCCATCTTTCTGAGCACCATCCACTTGTACTCTAAATTCTTCCCCATGTGTCTTGTAACGTGCAATCCTTGATTCAAAATTATCACTACCCTTATTTCTATCAGCTTTATTAGTCTCTACTAGTAGTCGTACCTACGAGATGCGCGGTGAATATTAAAAAAAAATTAATTAAATTAAATTATGATCGGGCTTGTTTGATCTTATTAGATCGTATTGCTTTAATAAATTTTAATTATCATCTTGTTTGTCAATACGATATACCCAATAATGAAATCACTATTAAATTAAAGGTCCTTATATAGTCAGTGAATAACTTTATTGTTCTATAATTTTCTTTATTATATTAGCCAATGTTGAGTATTATTACATTGTTAATAATGTTTTTTATTAGTATATTACTTTGTTTACTATTTTTGGTAGCGCAAAGAATAACTATTTTGTTATATATTTTTCTTTATTATATCATTCAATATTTAGTATTAGACATTGTTAATAGAAATTTTTATTAAAATATTACTTTATTTAATATTTTTCTTTGTTACTTTGTATTTGTAATATAATAGAAGATATATATTTCATTACTCTTGAAATAATTTTTATTTAAAATTTTATTTTATTGTTCTAAAAAATATTGTCTGAATTTTAATGAATAAATTCTCGATTAAATAAAAGTGACTTATGTAGTCATCGAATAACTTTTTGTTATTTATTTATCTTTATTATATCACCCATATTTGAATAGTTAATTTTAGGTATTTAATTTTGTTGTGTCTTTTTTATCATTTTTTTGTAAATAATTTTTGAATCTCCAAATGTGTTGGAGCTTTGTCCTAAAATTTGTCACTTTGTTAATTTTTTGATGTTACATTTGAAATTATCACAATGATTTGTTTCTCCTATTCTATATAAACAGAATTGATATTATCTGAATTTTATTGAATAAAATCTCTATTAAATTAAAGGGACTTATATAGTCATCAAATAAATTTTTTGTTATGTATTTTTGTTTATTATATTATCCAATGTTTAGTATTATTATATTTTTAATAGAAATTATTAGCATATTACTTGTTTATTATTTTTGTCTGCTAATTTTTTTGTAATATAATAGAAGATATATATTTTATTACTCTTGAAAATATTTTTTTATTTTAAATTTTATTATATTTTTTTCAATAATATTGTTTGAATTTTAATAAATAAATATATTTTTTATTTCAAAAAAGATAAACGAAAATGATTTTAGAAAATGAAATAAAGAAATTAACTAACCTAAACCAACCCTCACCCATCTTTGAGTAGTTAATTTAGATAGTTAATTTCTTTGTTAATTTTTAATAGATAATTTCTTTGTTATTAATCAATTATGCCATGTGTCTTTTTTCTAGGCTACTACTTAGATTAATGTGGTGCCCTTTTCTTTGGCTTTTAATAATATATAGATATAGATATGGATTTGAATTAGTAAGTTTTTATTATTTTATTTCGATTTTTATTATAAAATAATTTTAAAGTTCCAATTTTGTTGGAGCTTTGTCCTAAAATTTACATTTGTTGTCTTATGGTTATACCACTTGGCATCATATAATTATTTACTTCTCTTTATATATATATACACACACACATTACAATATTAGAAAGAAACTACTCCACAATTTGAATCAAACTACTCCACAATTTGAATCAAAATTTTTTTATTTCTTTATTTTCGTTTTTTTAATTTTAAAATAATTGTAAATCTCCAACTTGAAACTACTCCCCAATTTGAATTGATAATTTTTTATTTTTTAATTTTAA
This sequence comes from Nicotiana tabacum, assembly GCF_000715075.1. Lineage (NCBI taxonomy): Eukaryota > Viridiplantae > Streptophyta > Magnoliopsida > Solanales > Solanaceae > Nicotiana > Nicotiana tabacum. Next base: position 143,255,906 of record NC_134082.1, read on the forward strand.
ACTCCAACATGAAACTACTCCCCGATTTGAATGGGTAGTTTTTCTTCTCTTTTTTACGTTTTTTATAGCTAATTTTTTTTGCTTTTATATTTTAAAATAATTTAAAAACTCTAACTTGAAACTCCAATTTGAATACTCGGTCATCGACCAGTTGAACAAAACAACAGCGCAAATCTCCATACTTGCTTTGCTACAAAATTCTGAGGCACACGAGAATGCCCTGCTAAGGGTGCTGAGTGAAGCATACGTGCTAAGCAACATCACTGGTGGGGAAATGGCTAACATGGTAGGACAAGTATTAGTAAGTCATAAAATTACTTTTCATAAAGATGAGCTGCCACCTGAAGGGTTGGGTCACAACAAAGCACTACACATCATCGTGCAATGTGAAGACTATTTCATCACCGGGATTATGATCGACGGGAGTTCCAGTCTCAACATTTGTCCACTAGTAATACTCAAGAAGTTGGGAAAAGGACTGCACGAGATAAAGGACGGAGCCATCAACATAAAAGCCTTCGACGGTTCACAAAGGTCCACCATTGGGGAGATTAGTCTGTGTCTGCAAATGGGGCCAACGTGGTTTGATGTTGATTTCCAAGTGATAGACGTGCCAGCATCTTACAATCTGCTGTTGGGATGGCCGTGGATTCATGTTGCTGGGGCCGTAGCATCAACACTGCATCAGGCAGTAAAGTTTGAATGGAATCACCAGGAGGCGATCATTCACGGCGACGGTAGCAACCCTATATACAGTCGCCAGACCATCCCATCAATCGAAGGAAGAAGGAAGCTGGGTGGAGAGACTTACCATCATATTGAACGGGTAAATGTTGTTGACAAAAATAAATAGTGGGATAACAAGATCGAGAGTATACTGAATTGGAGTGGGTACGAACCTGGCAAGGGGCTCAGCAAGAACCTCCAAGGAATCACTAAGCCCATAAAACTCAAGAAATATGGCACCACTTTCGGTCTGGGATACGAGTAGACCTAAGAAGAATTAAACAAATGGTCGCCACCATGGCGCAGTCCCTACTATCCGCTGGAGCAGCCAATACCATATTTGGAGCAGACTTTCCAACCGACCGATATTATCTATGGGTCTGATGAGGAGGAAGCCCTGACAGCGGTTAAGAACTTGTTCCTAGAAGACAATGATATGGACTGTTGTATTATTCTTGAGGAGGAGGGGGAGTAAGGCCCTTCCATACAGGCTGTAAGCAGAGGAGCACGCCTCAATAACTGTACCATCAGGACAACCAGAGCCCGACGAGCCTCGGGGTAGCAAGGCTAAAACAAGCATCATGCACTGTCTTTATTTTCACTAAATGATTTTATTTTCGCATTTTAATTCCCGAAATAAGATCTCCAATGTTCCAAAACAGTTATGCAATTCATCAAAGCATTTTGACTTTTCTTATGAATCAACGCTCATTATTATTTTTCTCTCATTACTTTACTTATATAATATTACTATTACTTATCTTGATGAGCCAATTATTGTGACATACAATGAGACAACACAACAAACGGACATAAATTCAGAGGAAGATGACATACCAGAGGAGATTATTAAAGAAGTTGAGAATTTTAAAAACAGACCTAAGTCCAACCTGGACGAGACATAAGTTGTTAACCTGGGAGATGCAGAAAACGTCAAAGAAACACGAATCAACGTCCACTTATCACCATCAGAAAAGAAGGAATACACAGATTTTCTAAGAGAATATGAGGACATATTCGCCTAGTCGTATGATGATATGACTGGCCTGAGTACGTCTATTGTGGCTCACAAACTGCCAACCGATACATGTCCGCCGTTAAAGCAAAAGCTCAGAAAGTCAAGCCTGATATGAGTCTGAAAATCAAGAAAGAAGTCACTAAGCAGGTCAATGCTAAGGTTCTCAAGGTAGTAGAATACCCGATATGGTTAGCCAACATCGTACCGGTACCAAAGAAAGACGGGAAGGTCCGAGTCTATGTCGACTATCAGTATCTCAATCGGGCCAGTCCGAAAGATGACTTCCCTTTGCCGAACATACACATCCAGATTGATAATTGCCCAAGCATGAGCTGTAGTCATTTGTAGATTGCTTCGCTAGCTATCATCAGATCTGTATGGATGAAGAAGATGCTGAGAAAACGGCTTTCATTACGCCATGGGGAATGTACTGTTACAAGATGATGCCGTTCGGCCTGAAGAATGCAGGGGCCACCTACATGAGGGCCATGACCACCATTTTCCATGATATGATACACAAGGAGATAGAGGTATATGTGGGTGACGTTATCATCAAGTCCAAGAAAGTTACTGACCACGTGGGAGATTTGAGGAAGTTCTTCAATAGATGCGGAGGTACAACCTGAAACTGAATCCCACGAAGTGCGTATTTGGGGTTCCTACTGGAAAATTACTTGGGTTTATTATGAGTCGCCGAGGAATAGAACTGGATCCATCAAAAGTCAAAGCTATTCAAGAATTGCCACCACCAAGGAACAAGAAGGACATGATGAGTTTCTTGGGGAGGCTCAACTACATCAGCCGATTCACAGCACAGTCTATGGTTATCTGTGAGCCAATCTTTAAGATGTTGAAGAAGGACGCCGCTGCCAAATGGACTGGTGACTGCCAGAAGGCCTTCGACAGAATCAAGGAGTACTTGTCAACACCACTAGTCCTGGTCCCACCTGAGCCAGGTAGACCCTTATTACTCTACCTTACAGTATTAGATGGAGCTTTCGGTTGCGTTCTGGGGCATCATGATGAAAAGGGGAGGAAGGAGCAGGCCATCCATTACCTCAGTAAGAAGTTTACCCCGTACGAGGCCCGGTATTCTCTATTAGAGCGCACCTGCTGTGCTTTGACTTGGGTAGCTGTCACGACCCAAAATCCCAACCCGGTCGTGATGGCGCCTCTCGTGAGGACAAGGCCAGTCAATCAACAAAACAGTACATCTCTTTATAATTACTTAGCAGGAATAAGTCTAAATCATGGGCAATATAATCTTAAATGCAAAATAAACGTGATAGAATAAGGAAAACCATCCCAACTCAGCCCGAAATCGGGGTGTTGCAAGTCATGAGCTACTATAGAGTTTACTAATATTTTACAAAGTCTGGAATTATCATAAATAACAAAGATAAGGGAGAAAACGGGGCTGCGGACGTCAACAACTACCTCGTTACTCCTAGTCACCGCCTGGCCTGGAAAGAATCAGCGCTCAGGAGCGAACTCAGCTCTGCCTGTATCTGCACACATGGTGCATGGAGTAATGTGAGTACTGCGACCCAGTGAGTAATAAAAATAAATAACGACTGAAAATATGAAATCTCATAACGGCACAATATAACGCTATCCCAAGCAGTAAAATCAGTTATACAGTAAAACAATGAGTATCAGATAATTCTTCTTTTAAAACAGTAAAGACAAATAATTTCCACAGTAAGGATAAATCAAAAGCTTGCCCCTCGGGCTCAATATGTAAATCTCAGTATAGTACCAGCCCCTCGGGCTCACTCCCAACTCACCAACACACAACATCAGCCCCTAGGGCTCACTCCCAACTCACCACACACAAGCAACGGCCTCTCGGGCCCACTCCCAACTCACCTGGGTACCCTGCGCTCACTGGGGGTGTATAACACTCGAGGCCTGAAAGCCTCCTCATATAACACTCGAGGCCTGAAAGCCTCCTCATATAACACTCGAGGCCTGAAAGCCTCCTCACATCACTCAACATATCCTCACGTATGGCCCTCGGCCTCAATCAGTCCAGAAAATAATCATAAGCCTCTTGGGCATCAGTAAAACAATAGTGCTCAGCTCAACAGCATTATAAATATCATTAAATCTCGAGTTGAGTATAAATGTAGTTGAGTTCACAAAATAATATAATTCAATTGGACTGAGTTCAAATAATATTTCAATTCGTGAGGAAAATAGTGATGTAAATTCACAAAAGATTTTAGATAATTGGCACGAAGCCCAAATATGGCAATAAGCCCCAATCATAGTGAAAAACAATAAATCTTTATCAATTACGCGGTAAAAATATCAACTGGGATGAGCCAAGTCACAATCCCCAATAGTAAATGACCCCGCGATCGTCATACAACACGTGTCTCATCTCAACATAGCAGTATGTTGTACAATCCGGGGTTTCAAACCCTCAGTGCATCATTTAAAATCATTACTCACCTCGAACCGGTGAAATCTATAGCTTGCGACGCCTTTGCCCCTCAAATCGGCCTCCACGCGCGTCGAATCTAACCAAAATCAGAGTGAATACATCACAATATGCTAAGTGAACAATACACAATCGAAAATACTCCAAAAACGCTAAAAATTACGAAGTTGGTAAAACCCGAGCCCCGGGCTCACTTCTCAAAAAATTATGAAAGTCATATCACCGGATTCCTTGTCTCACCACGAGTCCGTACATATAAAATTTACCAAAATCGGAGTTCAAATGACCCCTCAAATCTTCAAATCCCTAGGTCCAAAATCCCTAATTTACACCTCAAAAACATGTAATCTAGTCGGATTATTCGATGATAATTCAATATTATGGAGTAGAAATAATCACAAGTGACTTACCTCAAGATTTCTCATGATTTCTTGCTCAAAAATCGCCCCAAACCGTGTTATTTCGCAAGAAAATAGGTAAAAAAAAACGAGCAGAAACGCAGCACCTTTTAATAAGCAAATCTGGTCGCTAAAGACCCAAATCTGGTCGCTAAAGGTGCTAATTTGGTCGTTAAAAGTGCCACACCAGACCTGATGCACCAGCACTCTTTAATTTCACTAAAAAGGCTCTAACTCCTTCATACAAACTCGAAATTAGACTATTCTTGTTCCTATGAGTCAAAAATAATAATATGAACACAACTCTTCAATCGAAACTCAATTCGGAGCTCATTTGCCCAGTGCGATATCCATTTCGTTCGTTAAACAATTACTCATGCTTTGCGTCAAAAACCCAATCGTGACTTGATGAAATTAGACCAAAATTTTCAGATCAGTCCTATAATTCATTATCAAAATTTCAGAAGTCTCGGAATCAAATTTGGATCTCTAGAACTAAAAATGAACCTTTAGATCATTACATTTATGCTCAAAACGACAAAAATCTTCCAAAAACTCTTCCAAAATTTGTCTGAGCCTCATGGGATCCCAATAAAGTATACTAACAAGTCCCATAATATGACACAAACTTAGTTGTTTCTTCGAATCACCAAAAACAACGCAAAAATACTAAATTCACCTCGGATTCAAGCCTATGAACTTTGAAACTTCTAATTTTCACATCTGATGTCGAAACACGTCAAACCTAGTCCGAATGATCTCAAATTTTACAGACAAGTCCAAAATGACATAACGAAGCTACAACAACTCTCGAAATTCCATTCCGAGCCTCGGATCAAAATCTTAACCTATCAACCGGAATTCGCCAAAATACTAACTTTGCCGATTCAAGCTTAATTCTACACCGGTCATCACAAAAATATTCCAGACACACTCCTAAGTCCCAAATCACCTAACAAAGCTATCCGAACCATAAAATTTGCATTTCGAGTGCTCTAACACATAAGTCAATATCCGGTTGACTTTTCCAACTTAAGCTTTCTTAAAAGAGACTAAGTGTCTCAAACCTTACCAAAATCATTCAGGAATGACTTCAAATTTTGCACACAAGTCACATTCGACATTACGAACTTGCCCCAACTTTCGGAATCACATTCCGACCCCGATATCAAAATTTTCACTTCCGGTCGAATTTTCTCAAAAACCTTCAAATTTCTATATTTAGCCAAACAACTCCAAAATGACCTACGGACCTCCGAATTCACTTCTGATCGCGCTCCCAAATCCAGAATCACCACACGGAGCTAATCCCAGTCTCGGAATTCCAAACGGACATCAATAACACTGAAATGCATTTTAAGCCAAACTGATGCAATTTCTTCTAAAATGCTATCTTCCACAATAGGCGCCAAAACGCTCTCGGGTTATCCAAAACCCGATCCGGGCATACGTCCAAGTCCGAAATCATCATACGAACCTGCTAGAACCTTCGGATCCCAATTCCGAGGTCGTTTACTCAAAATTCCAATCCTAGTTCATTTCTTCAATTTTAAGCTTTCAAAATGAGAATTTCCATTTAGATTTGACTCCAAACTTCCTGAATTTTAATTCTGACCATACACACAAGTCAATATACCTGAGATGAAGCTGCTCATGGCCTCAAACTGCTGAATGACGCACCGGAGCTCAAAACGACCGATCGGGTCGTTACAGTAGCTCAGAAGCTGAGGCATTACTTCTTTTCCTATACCACGTATCTCATATCAAGGATAGATCCTTTGAAGTACATCTTTCAGAAGCCCATGCCCACTGGCAAGCTAGCCAAGTGGCAAATCCTGTTGAGTGAATTTGACATTGTCTACGTAACTTAGAAGGCAATCAAGGGACAAGCACTAGCATATCAACTTAGTGAAAACCCTGTGGATGGAGAATACGAACCCCTAAAAATGTATTTTCCTGACGAGGAGGTATCATTCATATGAGAAAATATTGCAGAATCCTATAATGATTGGAGAATGTTTTTCGACGGAGCAGCAAACTTCAAAGGAGTTGGCATAGGAGTAGTCCTAGTATCGAGAACCGGTCAACATTATCTGGTGTCTGCCAAACTCAAGTTCTCGTGCACCAACAACATGGCCGAGTACGAAGCTTGCATCCTTGGGCTCAAGATGGCCATTGACATGAACATTCAAGAGTTGTTAGTGATCGAAGATTCAGACCTACTCATACATTAGGTCCGAGAAGAATGGGGGACCAAGAACTCCAAGATTCTCCTGTATCTGCATCATGTACAGGAATTGAGGAAGAGGTTCACGAAAACGGAGTTCCAACATGTTCCTAGAGTCCAGAATGAGTTCACTGATGCATTGGCTACCCTATCATCCATGATACAACATCCAGACAAAAACTTCGTTGATCCCATTCCAGTGAAAATCGATGATCAGCCGGCTTATTGTGCCCATGTTGAAGAAGAAGTAGACGGAAAGACTTGGTTTCATAATATTAAGGAATATTTGGCAAAAAGAGAGTACCCAGAGCTTGCAAATCCTACTCAGAAATGCACGCTTCAGAGGTTGTCCAATAATTTCTTTCACGGCAGAGGAATCCTGATTTGGGATTACTAAGGTGTGTCGACGCAAAAGAAGCATCCAGGTTACTAGAGGAAATTCACGTCGGGGCCTGTGGTCCACATATGAACGGCTTTGTCTTAGCAAAGAAGATACTCCGAGCTGGTTACTTTTAGATGACTATGGAAACGGACTGCATCCAGTATGTCCGGAAATGCCACAGTTGTCAAATACATGCAGACAAGATAAAGGTGCCGCCAAACGAGCTTAATGCAATAAGCTCACCATGGTTGTTCGCCGCTTGGGGAATGGATGTTATTGGACCAATCGAGCCTGCTGCTTCCAACGGGCATAGATTTATCCTGGTAGCAATTGACTATTTCACCAAATGGGTTGAAGCAACATCTTATAGAGCAGTGACTAAGAAAGTCGTGGCAGACTTTATCCGCGACCGTTTTGTTTGTCGATTCGGGATTCCAGAGTCAATCGTTACTGATAATGGATCCAACCTCAACAATGACTTGATCAAAGCTATGTGTGGAACTTTCAAGATCAAACACAAGAATTCTACAGCCTACAGACCTCAGATGAATGGAGCTGTAGAAGCCGCCAACAAGAATATCAAGAAGATATTGAGGAAAATGGTAGAGAAGCATAAATAGTGGCACGATAAGTTATCATTTGCTTTATTGAGGTATCGCACCACAGTCCGCACATCAACCGGGGCAACCCCCTATATGCTGGTTTATGGTACAGAAGCTGTCATTCCCGCCGAAGTAGAAATTCCCTCCTTAAGGATCATACGAAGCTGAGCTCGACGATGCAGAATGGGTGAAAAGTCGTTATGAGCAACTAACCCTTATAGACGGAAAGAGAATGAACACAGTTTGCCATGGTCAACTCTATCAGAACAGAATGTCCAGATCCTTCAACAAAAGAGTCAAGCCGAGACAGTTCACACCAGGGCAGCTAGTGTTAAAGAAAATTTTTCCGCATCAAGATGAAGCCAAAGGGAAATTCTCTCTCAACTGGCAGGGTCCATACATGGTTCATCGGGTTCTGATAGGAGGAGCCCTCATACTTGTAGAAATGGACGGAGAAGTCTGGCCAAAACCTATCAACTCAGATGCAGTCAACCGTTACTATGTGTAATCTTTATGCTTCCCTTATATGATGTAAATTGAACTATGTCTGAACTGATTCTCGTTTAAGAGGGGATACGTAGGCATCCCTATGGGTTCGGCCACAACTCAATAAAATTTTCATTTCCCCCTTAAAATTGGAAACTGGGGCAGAATTTTAAGGAGGACCCTCAAAATTCCAAAGTAATTTCAGCCGATCGTCGCATGAGCAACAGTCAGAAACGTCAACCCATCAAACTGGGGCAGATTTTGAGGAGGACCCTCAAAATTCCATAGCAAGAGAGGTTGCAATGTCTCGAACCACGTCACAGTTGTCAGTTCATCTAAAAAACTATCTTAATTATATACCTATATTATATTTTTACAAATCATGCATGTTTATTACTGAAATTGCCTTGTTTAGCAACGCTACCCCAATGATACATATAGTATCACCAAATCGAAGCCGAGCAAGTCAAGCGGAGCTAGTGGGGATACAAACTAACCTTCCCCCTTTTCAAAACTCATAATTTTTTTTGGATGCAGGCACTTGGATTACGAAAGCATCATACATACAATACACTCACGAGAAACATCATTCAGGAATACAACTCTCAGAACTGTCGCACTTACTCACATTTGCCATCCATGCATACCGGGACATTCTATGTGTCACCACGTTCCCAGCAGTCACAATATCACAATCCACTATCATCTAAGAGAGCTTTGTTACCGTTTGCTACTTTATTTCTTGCATAAGGCTACCATTCTGCCTTCCGAGACTAAACGATGTCTCCATCTGCATTTCTGCATTGCATAAGGTTACCATTCTGCCTTCCGAGACTGAACGATTTCTCCATCTGCATTTTTGCATTGCATGAGGCTATCATTCTGCCTTCCGAGACTAAAAGTTGTCTCCATCTGCATTTCTGTATTGCATAAGGCTACCATTCTGCCTTCCGAGACTAAACATTGTCTCCATCTGCATTTCTGCATTGCATAAGGCTCTCATTCTGCCTTCCGAGACTAAACGTTGTCTCCATCTGTATTTCTGCATTGCATAAGGCTACCATTCTGCCTCCTGAGACTAAACGTTGTCTCCATCTACATTTCTGCATTGCATAAGGCTACCATTCTGCCTTCCGAGGTTAAACGCAACCTCCATCTCCATCTACATGGCTGAAATATCGCCACTCTATCTACACTTGCATGGCTGAAAGATCGCCACCTTATCTACATTTGCATGGCTGAAAGATCGCCACCTCATCTACATTTGCATGGCTGAAAGATCGCCATCTTATCTACGTTTGCATGGCTAAAAGATCGCCATCTCATCTACATTTGCATGGCTGAAATATCGCTGCATTATCTACATTTGCATGGCTGAAAGATCGCCACCTTATCTATATTTGCATAGCTGAAAGATCGCCAAATACTGCATCTTATGGGCTGAAAGATCGCCAAATCATCCGAAGGCATCATTGTTCGGAGGCACCATTTTCATAGCCCGAGAACGCCATGTCATGGCCTGATGACCTTTTTTAATCTTTTGCATATCATTATTCAAAGGTGTCATGGTTCGGAGGCATCATCCTCATAGCCCGAGAGCATCATTTCATGGCATGTGAATCCTTTATTATACGCTTCATGGCCCAGGACATCATGGCCTAAGGACGTCATTCTAACCATCCGAAGACAATCCTTATGGTCCGACGGGAGATTGCATAATGTTTAAATTTATGCACAATATATGCTTGTATTGCTAATTTACAGGTAAACCGGCAAGCAATGGCCATCTTGGCAGGAGCGATCCCGCTCCAGTTCCCGCAGCCATGTCCAATCTTAACCATTCCCCCGTCCTGAATATTGCGTCCATTCTCGAAAGTCTCCATCGGTATACCCCCACCAACGAATCTCGAACTACATATGGCCTGATTCCTGTAAGATCAGGGATATGTAGGCAACTCATAAGCCAAGGTGCGGCCTAATTTCTCAAACCATTTCGCTTGGTCAAAATTGGTCATCATATCTTTACCCTACAACTCTTTCATCCTTCCTGGGTAAAGAGGGGCAGTTGTTGCATATCCAGTTTTTCCCTGTATATTTTTTATATGCAAAATACTTTCAAAATAGTATATATATATATGCATATATAAGTATGTCCCAATGTTTTATTAATTTTCTTAATTTTAAAGATTTTTTAACCAATTTATTCCTCTATTTTATTCATAAAAAACCCAATAATAATTCCCAAAGTTATCAATCTTGGTGATTCATTTATTAGATTCTCATATTTATACTAAAATATAGTCAATATAATTTTTGCATGTTTTTACAAATTTTTTTAGTATTTTTAAAGGTAAATTGCATATAATTGCAATATTAGCCTCTTTTAGATTTAATTGCATTTATATTTATAAAAAATTAAGTCCAGTATTTTTAAATTGATAATTATGTATTACAAATCATTTTAGTACCTTTAATTTATTTTCAGGAATTAATTTACTATTTTTTATAAAATTAAAAATGGAAAAGTAGCTATTGCAATTATAGCCCAAATTGAGTTTCAATTATAACCCAAAACAGGCCCTCAATTTCCCAACCCAATTTCAATTTTAACCCGACACCTGACCCAATCTAAATAACCCAACCCGGCTCCTCTACCTAACCCTTTCAATCCTGGCCGTTGATCATTTAGATCAACGGCCAATATCGGCTTTTTCCATTTTTAACCTCAAACGACCCCTTACCTCACCTCATTTCACACCAAACGCCTCCCTTGAATCCCTTTACCTCTCAACTCTCTCTGCAATCCCTCATGAACCCTAGCTTCTGCCACCTAACCCAACCCTAATACCTCTCAAATCTATGGCTTCCAAGGTCATCGGAGACCTGTATCAACTCCCCATGGCTTCTACGTGTTCGATTCTTATGGTCTCAAGGATAGATCTTGAAAGAGCTTGGTCCAGACCCTGTTCGATTTTAGTTCATGACTGTTCTCCGGTCAGCCATGGCTATTCGAGTCAGACTCTTGACTCTCCCGCTTAGATCGATGGTTTTCAAAACCTTTCTCATAACTTGGGGTTCTTCTGAAACCCTAACCTAAAGGTTCTTTCAATTTCTTTTATATCTGTTTCAGATCTATGTTTGCTCTGAACTGCTAAGCATTTTTCTCGAAGTTTCTTTTAAAACTCTGCCTTCAAAACCCCTTATCTTTTCCGATTAGGGTTCTTGTTAGGTTATTTCAAAACTTTTCTCTGATTTTTGACATGTTCTACTGTGTTTCCTTATATCTTTCTTCTACTTGAGTTTGCATGTTAAAAGCCCTAATTTCTTATGAATGTTTATTAGACGAATATTTGTTTGCCTGAGTTTCTGTCCGATTTGTTTGTTTATCCTCTTTTAAAAACTCTTCTATTGTTGAAAATCCTATGGTTTTGGATCTGAGGCTGTTCATTTAAGTGCATAACTCGATTTTGAAGTTCTTTATCTCAAAATCTCTTATTTCTCTGTGTGATTCTTCTGACTTTGGTTTTTTATCATCTCTAAAAATCGATTATGCTCGAAACCCTAATTTTCAAGAGGGGTTTTCTTCACCTACTACTGTGAGATCTTCACATGCTTTGATATTCTATATTTTCTTCACTACTTGACCTACTGGGCTATCATGTTTCGAATGTTGCTATCCACTGAATTTTGTGCTACTATTGTATGCTATTTCCTTCTGTCAACAGGCTTGGCCTCGCATGTATAGTGTTTATGCACCCTATTTATATGCTAAGTTTCCTTCTTTGTTTGACCTTCAACCTATGACTGATTTCGAACTTTTCCTTTGTGAAATTTTGATTTCACTCGCCTGTTAGGGTTAATTGATTTTCTTTTCCTATTCTGCCTTGCTGAATTCTTCCCAAAATTAGTGTATCTCTGTACCTAGACTCGATGACCTACTTAATGTTTTACTACTTCTTTTATGACAACTATCAGCCTGCTTATAAATTGATTTCTTTTCTTATTTTTGAACCTGTCACTACCCGTTAAGTAAAGTGATCCCTTAATTAAAGGCAATCACTTGTATAATTGATTCTGAATCATGATTGTTTCCATGTTTGTAGCTTATTACCCTTTCTTACTCGTTTTCAGAAAGCTATAAATACCATGTACTTCTTTTCTTTCAAAAAGATGAACATAAGGCATAAACACTTGAGTTCAAACACACACTCCACCAAATGTCTCTTTTCTCTGTTACTACTATATTCCTGCCTTACCTAGCCGGCTGAAAGCCAAGGCTAGGCTGTGGGAAAACTTGCTTATTTTCTGCATTTGCATTTCTTACTGGCATGTTCTAATTAAGTTTTCTGCACCAACAGCAATATGCTTATTTACTGTTTCTTGCATTCTTGTTTGCCTATTATTTGTAGTTAGCCCAATACCATTGTTTAGCATGCTGTAATTTCCTTTCTCCTGTTCTGAATCAATGTATCATGACCTGTAAATTCTAAATCCCTACCCCAATATGTTTAATACTTGTGGTTGGTTTGAGGCATGACAACATTGGAAATTATTGTGCATGACCCAAACTTGATCCTCTTAGGATCATAACCTCCATGTTTCTCTTATATGTTGTGTGTTCTAGTTGATTTACAGGCATGCCAGTATTTCCTGTTATTGTACATGTCCAAAGTTAACCCATGCCTAAGTGTATAAGCTCCTAGCACTGGATTCCCAATCCCCTGCCTCCTTTGTGTGAAGTTATTGACTCCCTGAAATGTTAATGGTTGTCTCACATCACCCTTTTCCTCTCCTTTATTCCCTTATCTCTTAGAACTCCGTTTCTGCACTTTCACTCTCTTCTTAGACTTAAGTTCTACCTCCCCCCTCATGTGAGCCTTGCCTTGGGACCCATGAGCTCCCTCTAAACTTGGACACATGAGGGTTGGTATTTCCACACTGCACTCATCTCCATTATGGTTATGTAACTTGGGTGTGAGTACTGTCCGGGGTCCTATTGAGGCCCTTATGGAGCTCTGACACACTCAAGTCTGAGAAAGGCTTTGGATCAATGGCATTTTGAGGTGGTTTACTCCATAACTCAGAGAGGAAGTGAAGAATCAGGCTTCCTCTGGTTGTAACTTTTTTTTGTATTTTTCTGATGTGATTCAGTATTCCTGGTTTATAATAATTTGTAATGAACTTTTGGGGCTGGCTAGTGAAAAAGGTTGGGTAATTATGCATGTTCAAGGGTAAAAAATATGCCTATAGGACTGGGTTTTTTTTCTACATGTTCAATTCGCATTTAGAAAACATGTCTATAGGACTGCTTTTAATTCTGCATATTCACATAACATTTAGAAACCATGTCTATAGGACATTAGGACCAACTTGTTCAACTTCACATCTAGATAACCTGCCTATAGGAATTATCTAAAATTCTGCATGTTTGTCACCGTTTAGATATCATGTTTTTTAGGGCCCAATTGGCTATAACCCAGTCGCCTGTTAAAATCAGCATAATAAATAAAAATTATGTTTATAGGAATTCCTAAGTGAAAACTCGCCTGTTTCCATTGTCTACTAGATATTATACTTATAGGGGCTTGACATTATTCAGATACTATGTACGCAAAAGGTTTAATTATGTCTACAAGGGTCTAAATCAGTAATCCTAGATACCATGTTCATAGGAGTAAAAATCAGCGATAGTGGATACTGTCATCTGCAGAAACTGAAACTAGTCTAATTTAAAATTCGTCCATTCTGAATCTTTTTTTTTTAATAATCTGATTCCCTTATTTTAACGAGGTTTGGCAAGCATGCCTATAGGATTTCAAATAATCCGCTTTGAGTTATCACTGTTTCACCACCTTCTGAATTAAGTAGATATCATGTCTATAGGACCCCGTCTAAATACTTAGGCAAACCTTAGAGTAATGACTGTAAAATTGAATCCGCCTTTGTTAATTGTTACAACTAGCAGACAGGCCTGATTCAGACTTCTTGTCTGAGTTATGTAACAAACAAATCTGCTTCAATAATCAAACTCCCCTCGTCTTTAGTATTTTAATCAGACCTAAAAAGTATGTGCAAGTCATGCTAGTTATGTACTTTTGTTCAAGGAGGTATATTTGAGCCTTTATCTGTTTATATGCTTCTCCAACATGCAGTATGTGTTTTTTGTATATCGCCTTAGATTTTTATCCTTTGAAACCAATCAGCCTAATATCCCACCCTTTAAGACTAGTAGTCCTAAGTGCCTCCAGAATTGATAGGAATGGGACGGGTAATAACATGTAATAGTAATCGAGACCAATCCGTGCTTTAATACCTTAACGGGGTGGGAATGGTAGATATGGATATGATGACCGGTGCGCTAATGCCACATGTAACCCCTCTTTTGAGGAGTGATTACCGGGTATTGCATTGACGTGATCCATATTAAATATAAACCTAGGATCCCCTTTCCTTTTATTTGCAAACTCTTTTTTTAATTGTTCTTTCTTTTTTATGTGTTTAAATCCCATAATATTTGAGCCTGTACTTGTATATTTGCTAAATTCAATAACTGTCTGGCCAGGAACCACACTAGTGGATCCTGAGGGGTGCCTAACACCTTCCCCTTGGGATAACTTCAAGCCCTTACCCTATCTCTAGTTATTCAATGACTTAGAATTGAACCTCATTGGTGTCCTAATGCACCTTAAATCATTAGGTGGCGACTCTTCAAATTGCAAAATCCAGTTCCCAAAAGGAACGAGTTGTCCCATACCAAATGTCATAAACCCGATTTCGCGAGAAAAAGGGGGCACGACAAAACCAGCATTTGAAAATTTTAAAATATCAAAATTGTCCCAAATGGAATCCCTCGATTCAATTATCTTACATGTTACCTCATCCTATAATTCTACTTCATCCGCACAAGATTGCTTCCTACTGCTACTTGAGGAGTAGATTATATTTAACCATTCACCCAATTTCTCCTTTGCATGTGTCACAACCTCAACTTGCATGTTAGGTTTCTGCACAGTTGCCGGAGATGCTTCTTTGGAAATGTTAGTTCCTTCGTTAATTTGCTCTTTAACCTACTCCGCTTTGCCAACTCCTCTGATTGTAGTCTTCGCCGCATACTTTTGTGTCGGCAGCGTTGCCTGAGACTGAGTTGAAGGTCGTCCTTTTCTACCTCCCATGGTTGGCGCACATTATGCTAACTTGCACCGGAAAAGAGAAACCATTGAGATATTTTTCTACTAAACAAGATTCAACAGATGATAAGCTTTTTAAAATGCGATCAATATAAATTTTGTACAAAGTTGATCTTTTTTAAATGTGATCAATATATATTTTGTACACAGTTGATCTATATATATTTTGTACAAAGAAATAGGAATAGAAAAAGGATGTATATATGTATGACCGCGAGTAAAGATGGTACTTTAGAAAGAAATTTTAGGTAAAATAAGATAACAATCGAGCAAAAAAATTATAAGAACTGTTAAAAATAATTGAGTTCGGATGCCTATGTTATTACTAAGTTATCAATAGAATAAGGTTATAACTTTAGCAGTACCGTAAAATGAGTAAAATATGGGTAAAAAATGTAATTGTTGCTAAACTATCTAACACACAAATTATAATAAGTAACATGAAATATACATGCAATACACGTACCCCAGCCCTCAAGTAAAGTTGAATAGTTTTTTTTTTTTTACCTTTCAATCAAATGCTACTCCTTGCCTCTCTACCCTTCCAAGGTAATGTACATTGCATACATTCTACCTTCCACATACCCCACTTGTAAAAACACACTGGATTGTTGTTGCTTTTAATCAAATGCCACTCTTATGACTTTTTTGTACAATGAAGCAAGTAAGAGGAACAACTAAAGG
Source organism: Nicotiana tabacum (assembly GCF_000715075.1). Lineage (NCBI taxonomy): Eukaryota > Viridiplantae > Streptophyta > Magnoliopsida > Solanales > Solanaceae > Nicotiana > Nicotiana tabacum. Next base: position 143,272,062 of record NC_134082.1, read on the forward strand.
AAGAACTATTAGAGAGATCAAACTCCTAATTTGATTAGTATTTATTATTTTGGAGGTTGTAAATTTTGTTATTTTTATATTATAACACAAACATATCTTTTCAATATTATTTATTTTATTTTTAAAATTTATTTTATTAATGCGAGGGACAACACGCGTACGCTAAGACTAATAAGTATAAATATGATTTTGTCACATGTATATGTATAAGGATTATTGTTCAATGATATATTTGTCTTTATAAATATTTTAATGTATTATAATGTTCATATTCTTATCGCATATTTTATCCCGGACAAAATGACACATAACTTATTATGTAAGCCATGCAACACTAGTATGCATATTTTAATATATTAAACTAAAATTATTAATCAAAATTTTATACGAAAAATCAAATAGTTTTTTCCTATACGGATAATACGTTAATACAAATAGTTTAATGTAAATTCTATGTTGAGATTATTCTTTTTGTCATAACGTATGGTATAATATCGTTTATGCTGGCAATCACAATATGGAAAAAATCTTAAATGCACTCATACACGTGCACGAAGTATGATAATTTACCATCATTATATAACAAACTAGTAAATTTATCCGCACTTCGCGCGGTTATAAGAACCTTATTAGATATACAAAATAATCCTTTTACAAACATCCGAATATAAAGTATGTTAAAGGTTCATTTTAGTTTTCAAACCCTAAATAGATTAAATTTCAAGTTATAATCGTTTTATTAATTACTATTAATTTTATAATTTTTCTAGTTTTTCACCTCTTAAGATTTTTAGTCGCAAGAGATGTTTAATTTTTGTATAATATATACATACTATATTTTTTCTTTTTCTTAAAAGGACATGTAAAGAAAGAGGGAAAAAAATCAAGAAAAATTGATCTTTATGTATAAGCATAGAGATGTTTTTCCTCAAACGTGAAATGAATTACTCCTTCCAAGGACTAAAGTTGTAATGACCCACCTATTCACTTAGACTATTTTGAGCGCTTCATTTTCTCGGAGTACTTGAAAATAATAATAACAGGGAATGAAAAGGGGAAACATATGAATTTGATATATCGCTCAAATCAACGGAATCAAATTTTATGAATCCGTTCTCTACTATTTTTCCTTTTATTTTCCATTTCCTTTATATTTTCCTTTCATTGGTATAAAAAAGTATGTAACTAAAGAGACTCAAAGCATCACTAAACTGATTTTTTAAAAATAAAACTGGAAAGCAAGAACATAAAGGCAAAAATAAATGAAAATTCAGTAGAATTGCAGGTTCTTAAATGTGACTTGGTGAAAGTATTTTTCTTTTTTGTCTATTTGAGAAAATATTCATTCAAATAGACAAAAAAAATACAACCAAAAATACACAAAAAAATAAGTATTCATCTGCACTTATTTAAAAAATAACCAATTAAAGAATCAATTTAATGTAGTTGAGGCATTGATAATATCATTGAAATAGTTCTTACCAACATATATTTGAAGGGATCAATTTAATGATCTATAAGAAATGTTTCATAGTCTTGAAGAAAAACACTACTTGCCCATGGTAAAGTCACATTCACTACTATAGCTCATCCACCTAGACATTACATAAATCTTCTAAATGTTAATCAAAGATACAATCACAAAAATGTATGAAGTAATAATTTGGAACTACAATAAAAACTTTAAATTTCATTGAGGTGTTATAGATAAAAGATTAAAAATTCAATTTCAATGCTACTTGAGTTAATACGTAAACAAAATAACCTCATAGATTCTTGACTTCATAAAATAGTCATATAGGACACTAATAGCACAATGAGACAACTCTTCCACTTTCACCTTTTGAAAGCCACAATACTTAGTCCATTCTCGGTATTTTTTTTCTATTCATTATATTATCTATATATAAATATAAATAAAGAAGCTATAAAAATGGTTCAACTTAAAAGATTAAGGAATAAGAACTTACTAATTGAGATTTTCTAGGGGAAAGTTTAGTTTCTTACTGAAAACACATGTAACTATCCGATTGATCGTTTTACTTTTTAGAATCCCGTCCTCCTAGATAAAACTTCCCGCGCTTGTTTTAACTAATTTACGACCCACGGGGATGGTTGGTTCGGGAGTTGGGAGAATTTGGGTTGAAATATGTTCATTTGATTCCTTAAGATTTTCTTAAAATGCTAAGTTTGACTTTGATCAACATTTTTAGCAAACAGACCCGGATTCGTATTTTGACGGTCCCTGAAAGTCTGGAGGAAAATATGGTACCTGGACGTATGCCCGGAATCGAATTCCGAAGTACCTAGCACGAGTAATGAATTTTTATTAGAAATTGTTAAACTGAAAATTCTAAGGATTTAAAGAAACTAAATAATGATTGATCAAGTTGGTGTCGGCCGTATGTTGGTTCTGGAGCCCAGTACATGCCCAATATAATATTTAAGACCTGCCCGCAAAATTTGGTGCCAATCCGAGTAGTATAAGTACGTTTCGACACGTTGGAAGTGAATTGAAGAACTTGAAGTTCATAAGTTTGATTCAATTGGTTTTAAGGGATGATTCGTAGATTTAGCGTTGTTTCGGGTGTTTCGAATGTTGTAGCTGATCCGTTTCATAATTTTAGATTTGTCGGTATGTTCGGGCGGGGCCTGGAAGCCCCGAGCGTCGATCAGACGAGGCTCAGAGTGAAGTTGAAAAAGTTGAAAAGAGCTGAAGCATCTGGTTTCTGTCACAACTGCACCGGCGGTTGGTAGCCGCAGGTGCGAGACCGCAGAAGCTTGAGAGAAGTATTGCCACGTGGCCCAGTTAAAAATTGTCACGTCATTAAATGAAAGATCCATCAATTCTACTGTTAGTCGCGAGGATATTTTTGTTAATAGAATAACGTCGTATATTTTTTTTGGATGGATAGATGGACGGAGGGTATTTATAAACCATTTAGCAAACGATAAGGGTAGTTTTGACCATTTTCCGGTTTTTTTTTATCATCTCCTGCTCCTAAAAGAGAAAAGGGAAAAGTACGACTCGCATAAAAGCGCACTTTAGCAAGTTCAGCTGTCAAAACTGCCTGGCGCAACTTAGCAATCCGATTCTTTCGTTGCGCCATAGGGCGGTGGCTGTTCTATAAATACCCTTATATGCCCCCCTCCTTGACTTTGTTTCACAAAGCCTCCATCTCAAGTCGAGAGGAGAGAAGAGCGTAAGCAAATTCAGATCTCTACTAATCAAGTGAAATTGACTCAAAAATACACTCCTAATATAGAAACATACACATCGATAAATCAAAAAACCAGTTTTAGATTGTCAAAAAACAAATTTTCAATCGTTTAATTTTTTCTTCTTAACTGTTGTAAAGTTGAAACCTAGATTCCGCCACCATGGATTTGCGCTTCCCCTTCTCGCCGGCGGAGGTTGCCAAAGTCCGCGTGGTCCAGTTCGGCATAGTCAGCCCCGACGAAATTGTAAATTTTCCACACCTTGATTCAATTCTGTGAATTATCTAGGGTTTCTTTTGAGCGAAATTGATTTAGGCTTTTTCTTTCTTACTTAACGTAATTGCAGAGACAAATGTCAGTGGTGCACATTGAGCATGGTGAGACTACGGAGAGAGGGAAACCAAAGCCTGGAGGTTTGAGCGATCCTCGACTCGGGACAATTGATCGAAAGATGAAGTGCGAAACGTGTATGGCGAACATGGCAGAGTGTCCAGGGCATTTTGGTCACCTTGAGCTAGCAAAACCTATGTTTCATATCGGATTTATGAAACCTGTACTTAGTATCCTTCGCTGCGTCTGCTTCAACTGCTCGAAAATTCTGGCAGATGAGGTACTTTGATTGGACTTGAATTGTTAATTCGAGTGCGAAAAATCATGGAAATTTAGGTTTAAAGTTTGCATTCGATGAAATTGTGGTGTGTAGCTAAATACTAAAGTTAGTATTTAGGTGAAGAAGGATGACATTGACTTGAATTACTGAGCCTATGTATGTCGCGACGGGGTGATTTTTTGAAGTTTTTAAATATGACTAAGTTATTAGTGGATAAGCCATTAAATTTGGAGAGTGTTGAGGTTTGCCAATGGTTTCTCCCTCTGTTTGAAAAATGACAAGCAGAGGTAGCGGAATAAGTTTCAAAAGTGGTATTTGCAACTATATCAACATGACCCTTCTTAGGTGGGTAGCTTCTATGTATTAGATGAAATATACTGGTGTATTTCTTGTGAAGAATGCAGATGTTGCCCAACAATTTTTTTGGTTAAATGGGAGATACAGAATTTTTCCAATCTAAAGAGTAGTCAAACTCATTCCCTTTGATGTTTCTTATTGAACAGTGAAAATCGGAGTATAATTCATTTATAGAAGTTATCTTTAAAACTATGACAGCTCTACTTCTTTTACGATCTTACTGATGAATGAAGAGAAAAAAATTGGTGTTATCTTGATGTCTCATCTGGAAGGAAGTGTTCTGCATCCATTATCTAGAAAGTTTGTTTCTTGATGCTCAATGTAACTCTGGGATGGATTATTGAATCTGTGCGTTTTCCGATTTTGTGCAGGACGATCCTAAATTCAAGCAAGCCATGAGAATAAGGAATCCTAAAAACAGGCTGAAAAAGATGCTGGATGCTTGCAAAAATAAAACAAAGTGCGAAGGAGGGGACGAAATTGATGTTCGAGGTGAAGAGCCTGAAGCACCTGTCAAGAAGAGTAGAGGTGGCTGTGGTGCACAGCAGCCAAAAATTTCAATAGATGGCATGAAAATGGTTGCTGAATATAAGCTTCAGAAGAAAAAGAGTGATGACCCAGAGCAGATGCCAGAACCAGTTGAAAGGAAACAACAGCTCTCTGCTGAAAGGGTATATAAATGTTTCTACTAGGTGTTCTCATTTGATTGGGACTACCTCTCACCGTGTCTCTTGTTATTCCTCAACTTGTAGGTGCTGAGCATTCTGAAGAGGGTAAGTGACGAAGATTGTCTGTTGCTTGGCCTAAACCCCGAGTATGCTCGCCCAGATTGGATGATTCTTCAAGTGCTTCCTATACCACCACCACCTGTTCGACCTTCTGTAATGATGGATACTTCGTCAAGGAGTGAGGTACTCACTCTCCTGCTCCTTCAATGAAATTCTAGAAAATTGTGCCAATCAAAGCGTTAGTTTTTTTCCTGTGAAAATTTCTTGTAGGATGATTTAACACATCAACTGGCCATGATTATTCGTCACAACGAGAATTTGAAGAGGCAGGAAAGGAATGGGGCACCGGCACACATCATTTCAGAGTTCGCACAGTTATTGCAATTTCATATAGCTACATATTTTGACAATGATCTGCCGGGACAACCAAGAGTATACTGATTTTCTCTTGAGTATCCTTCTTTTTACTGTTGGATCTTTTGAAATCTTCAGTAAGATCTACTTACTAACTTACATATTCTGTCTTTTCAGGCTACACAAAGATCAGGTAGACCTATTAAATCAATATGTAGTAGATTAAAATCAAAAGAAGGTCGGATCAGAGGCAATCTGATGGGCAAAAGAGTAGACTTTTCTGCTCGAACAGTTATTACTCCTGATCCAACTATTAACATTGATCAATTGGGAGTCCCGTGGAGTATTGCTCTGAATCTCACTTATCCAGAAACAGTGACACCATATAACATTGAAAGGTGTGTTTTTGTTCTGGTAGAATGAAACTCCACTCACCAACCAACCTAAACAAAGATGGAAATTGGACTGTGTATGTTTGTGCTCATTGAAGCTGGTTTTTGAAACAGGTTAAAGGAGCTTGTTGAATATGGACCTCATCCACCTCCTGGTAAAACTGGGGCAAAGTATATAATTAGGGATGACGGCCAAAGGCTTGATCTCCGATACTTGAAGAAGAGCAGCGATCAGCATCTTGAGCTTGGATATAAGGTTAGTTTCTTTCATTTCCAAGTTATTAAGAGACTTTTGATTTTTAAGACAGTTCCCCTAATGTCTAGTGCTGCCAATGCAGGTTGAGAGGCACTTAAATGATGGGGACTTTGTTCTCTTCAATCGGCAACCCAGTCTACACAAAATGTCTATTATGGGGCATAGAATCAAGATCATGCCATACTCAACCTTCCGGTTGAATTTATCTGTTACTTCTCCTTACAATGCTGATTTTGATGGTGACGAAATGAACATGCATGTTCCCCAGTCTTTTGAAACCAGAGCAGAAGTGCTGGAGCTTATGATGGTCCCTAAGTGTATTGTTTCACCCCAGGCAAATAGGCCTGTAATGGGTATCGTGCAGGATACCCTTTTAGGTTGCCGAAAAATCACTAAAAGAGATACCTTTATAGAAAAGGTGATATCCACGTGCCATTTCAGAATTCTTTCCATCAAATCTTTTTTTATTTTGTATAATCTTGTAAAGACTGAGCAACTTTTGGTTTGCAGGATGTCTTTATGAACATTTTAATGTGGTGGGAGGATTTTGACGGGAAAGTACCCGCGCCGGCCATTCTGAAACCAAGGCCACTTTGGACCGGGAAGCAAGTGTTTAACCTCATCATACCGAAACAAATAAATCTTCTACGATATTCCGCGTGGCATAATGATTCAGAAAAAGGACCCATAACTCCAGGAGATACTCAAGTTAGAATAGAGAAAGGGGAGTTGCTAACTGGTACACTTTGCAAAAAGACCCTTGGGACGTCCACTGGAAGTCTGATTCATGTTATATGGTATGCATTTGGAGAGTTTTTTATTTCTTTTATTTTCTTCCTGTCCTTATCTCCTGCTTTGATATCAAATTTGCATATGGCCCCATTCACTTGGGGCAGGTTATATGTCAAACAACAAATATAGATAGAGGAAATAAATATTTTTGCTAGACAATTACCGACCATAGTCTTGTGATGCACCAGGTGGTTTGCTTTTCTTCTGTGTTATGTGAGGTTATTGTCATTTGTTGAATGTTGATGTAGATGAGATAATATATGCAAAATATGGGCTCTATAATTATGTTACAGTAGGTGGGAGTAGTCGTCATTTTTTCCCTAGTTAATTCTGCCCCTGTAAACAGGGAGGAGGTCGGGCCAGATGCTGCTCGTAAGTTTCTGGGACATACACAATGGCTGGTTAATTATTGGCTTCTTCAGAATGCTTTTAGCATTGGGATAGGAGACACAATTGCTGATGCTTCAACCATGGAGAAAATTAATGAAACTATCTCGAATGCAAAAAGCAAAGTCAAAGAACTTATCAAAGCTGCTCAAGAGAAGCAGTTAGAAGCTGAACCAGGGAGAACTATGATGGAATCATTCGAGAACAGAGTGAACCAGGTACCTTTTATAAATGGGCATTCATCTTATCCTCTTTCTTTCATGTGATAGATTTTGAATGATGTTTTTTTTGTAATCTTAGGTGTTGAATAAAGCTCGTGATGATGCGGGAAGCAGTGCCGAGAAGAGTTTATCAGAAAGCAACAATCTTAAAGCTATGGTTACTGCTGGGTCCAAGGGAAGTTTTATTAACATATCTCAAATGACTGCTTGTGTGGGGCAGCAGAATGTTGAAGGGAAACGTATTCCTTTTGGGTTCATAGACCGTACTCTACCTCATTTTACCAAGGATGATTATGGTCCAGAAAGTCGTGGTTTTGTGGAGAATTCATATCTCCGGGGACTGACCCCGCAGGAGTTCTTCTTTCATGCTATGGGTGGTAGAGAAGGTCTAATTGATACTGCTGTGAAAACTTCTGAGACTGGGTACATCCAGAGGCGATTAGTGAAGGCCATGGAGGATATCATGGTCAAGTATGATGGTACTGTTAGGAATTCATTGGGTGATGTTATCCAGTTTCTGTATGGGGAAGATGGCATGGATGCTGTTTGGATTGAGACGCAGAAGTTGGATTCTCTGAAAGCAAAGAAATCAACATTCGATGACCTGTATGCATATGAGATCGATGATCCTAACTGGAACCCAAGTTACATGTTGCCAGAAGCTATCGAAGATCTAAAAACTATTCGGGAGATTCGTAGTGTGTTTGATGCAGAGGTTCAGAAACTTCAAGCTGATAGAAAACAGCTTGGGACAGAGATTGCTGTAACAGGTGACAATTCTTGGCCGCTTCCTGTTAACATTCAGAGGCTTGTCTTGAATGCCCAAAAGACATTTAAGATAGATTTTCGAAGGCGGTCTGATATGCATCCTATGGAGATTGTGGAAGCTGTTGATAAGTTACAGGAGAGGCTTAAGGTTGTCCCTGGCGATGATTACCTAAGCATGGAAGCTCAGAAGAATGCTACTCTTTTCTTCAATATCTTGCTCCGTAGTGCCTTGGCTAGTAAAAGGGTTCTGAAGGAGTATAGACTTAGTCGGGAGGCTTTTGACTGGGTAATTGGTGAGATAGAGTCTCGCTTCTTGCAATCCCTTGTGGCACCAGGAGAGATGATTGGCTGTGTCGCTGCACAGTCAATTGGTGAGCCTGCCACACAGATGACTCTTAATACATTTCATTATGCTGGTGTGAGTGCTAAGAATGTTACTCTGGGTGTGCCAAGGTTGAGGGAGATCATCAATGTTGCCAAGAAAATCAAAACACCCTCTCTATCTGTGTACTTGAAACCTGAAGTAGGCAAAACAAAAGAGAGGGCCAAGACTGTCCAGTGTGCCTTAGAATATACTACTTTGCGGAGCGTAACACAAGCCACAGAAGTGTGGTATGATCCAGACCCCATGAGCACCCTCATTGAGGAGGATGTTGAATTCGTCAAGTCATATTATGAAATGCCAGATGAAGAGATCGACCCTGACAAAATCTCTCCATGGTTGCTTCGCATAGAGTTAAATCGTGAAATGATGGTGGATAAGAAACTTAGCATGGCTGACATTGCTGAAAAGATCAACCTTGAATTTGATGATGACTTGACCTGCATCTTTAATGATGATAATGCCGAAAAGCTGATCCTTCGAATTCGTATTATGAATGATGAAGCTCCAAAAGGTGAACTGGATGAATCTGCTGAGGATGATGTCTTCCTTAAGAAGATTGAGAGTAATATGCTTACAGAGATGGCTCTCCGGGGAATTCCAGATATTAATAAGGTGTTCATAAAGAATAGTAAGGTACAGAAGTTTGATGACAATGAAGGATTTAAAGCAGAAACTGAATGGATGCTGGACACTGAAGGTGTGAATCTGTTGGCTGTCATGACACATGAAGATGTTGATGCAAGTAGAACTACAAGTAACCACTTAATTGAAGTTATTGAAGTTCTTGGAATTGAGGCAGTCCGAAGATCACTGCTGGATGAGTTGAGGGTCGTCATATCTTTTGATGGGTCCTATGTGAACTACCGACATCTGGCCATATTGTGTGATACCATGACCTACCGTGGTCATTTAATGGCCATCACTCGTCATGGTATTAACCGGAATGACACTGGTCCCATGATGAGATGCTCATTTGAGGAGACGGTGGACATCCTTCTTGATGCTGCTGTATTTGCAGAATCAGATTACTTGAGGGGTGTCACAGAAAATATCATGTTAGGTCAGCTTGCACCAATAGGCACAGGTGGCTGTGCTTTGTACCTCAATGAGGAGATGTTGAAACAAGCTATTGAGATACCATTGCCTAGCTACATGGAAGGTGGTCTTGAATTTGGCATGACGCCTGGACGTTCACCTATCAGTGGAACCCCATATCCTGACGGCATGATGTCTCCAAATTATTTGCTGAGCCCAAATATGCGGATGTCACCCATCACAGATGCTCAATTTTCTCCTTATGTGGATAAGATGGCTTTCTCTCCTACTTCGTCCCCCGGATACAGCCCGTCATCCCCTGGTTACAGCCCATCGTCCCCTGGTTACAGCCCGACGTCCCCGGGGTACAGCCCCACGTCCCCGGGGTACAGCCCCACGTCCCCCACTTATAGCCCCAGCTCTCCTGGCTACAGTCCGACAAGTCCAGCATATTCCCCAACCAGTCCATCGTACTCTCCCACATCACCTAGTTATAGTCCAACATCTCCGAGCTATAGCCCTACATCTCCTAGTTATAGCCCAACATCGCCTAGCTACAGCCCCACTTCGCCTGCCTACAGTCCCACTTCGCCTGCCTACAGCCCCACTTCGCCTGCCTACAGCCCCACTTCTCCATCTTACAGCCCCACTTCTCCATCTTACAGCCCCACTTCACCTTCATACAGCCCCACCTCACCTTCTTACAGCCCCACCTCGCCTTCATATAGCCCCACCTCACCAAGTTATAGTCCAACTTCTCCATCATATAGTCCCACTTCTCCTGCATACAGTCCTACCTCCCCTGGTTACAGCCCAACATCTCCCAGTTACAGCCCAACATCACCATCATATAGTCCTACATCACCAAGTTACAATCCCTCGGCGAGATACAGCCCCTCCCTTGCATATTCGCCGACCAGTCCAAAGCTGTCTCCGTCTAGTCCATACAGCCCGTCATCTCCAAGTTACAGGTAAATAACCTTTAGTTTGACACAGGTGTTTTTATTCTTTTGCCGAGGCAGGAATTGTTCTTAATTTGGCCATGTTTGATAATAATTCATGACTTCTGTAGCATCTACCTTATTAGGTTGTTATCTGTGGTTTTTGAGTCTGCTTCATTAGAACTAATTGGTTTCCAAAGTCGTTGGGGTTTTGGATTGGTGGATTTCAGACTGGGATCTTGATATACTACTAATGACGTGATTAAATACTGTCTTGTGTTGCAGTCCAACGTCACCATCGTACTCTCCAACATCTCCATCATATTCTCCTTCAAGCCCAACCTATAGTCCCAGCAGGTGAGTGATGTGCATGTGTTTCTGTATTTTGATTTACTGCCTGAAATCTTGGTGGAACTAGATGGTCTTACTTCTTTTTTAGCTTTAGTACGTCCTATGCTGCATTCTGAAGTTAATGAACACTATTACCTGATCTTTTTTATATTATAATAGTCTCTTTTTCTTTTTCTTTTTCCTTTCAATTCAGCCCATACAACTCTGGTACAAGTCCAGATTATAGTCCTAGTTCTCCCCAGTACAGGTTAGTTCTTTACTTTGCAAGACTATTATGCAATGTGATTTATGTTTGTTTCTAAAAGCTTTTTTTCTTGTCTTCAGTCCAAGTGCAGGATACTCACCAAGTGCTCCTGGGTATTCACCATCATCTACTAGCCAGTACACCCCGCGCACTAGCGATAAAGACAACAAGAGTGTCAAAGACGACAAGACTGGTCGTTAGGAGAGAAGAAAGTTGTGTTACTTTTCACTTTAATCTTTCTGTGCCATAACTGGCTCTTTGGTCATTACTGTGCATTGTGGAGCATAAGATAGCGATGCTGGTCAGTTCAAAATATTTTCTGAAGGATACTGCCTTTCGGCATCTTCCTATTGAAGATCCAATCGTGTGAATGAGTTCTTCTTCTCTTTGTATGTGACATCTAGGGGATTGGGAATGAATCAATCTGGTTCTTGCTTTTCGAAGGTAAACCAAATAATGCAACCTGCCTCTCTCTCTCTCTCTCTCTCACAACCCCCCCCCCTCCCCTCTCCTTCTCTCTCTTTATTTTTCTAAAGCCACCTAGCTCTCAAACTGATGTTGGGATGGATATTGTGATAGCAAAAATATGTACATAGGAGGACTAAGCCTTGCCGCTCATCTCTGGTGAAGATTGAACAAGCTCATGTTTTTACATTTGGGGTGGCTTAGTAGGATAATCACTACAACCATACAACTATGATAGGAGGACTCGTATTTAATTTGATCCCGCCAAAATAAACAAGGGAGGTGTTTTTTACCTTTGGGCTGTGCGAGGGTGGGCGGGCGGCGGCGGCGGTTAGACTTTCTGCCTGTGACTAAATTCGATACTTCTGGTAGATGCGCAAATCATGGTTCCTATTTTAAGTTGTATAAGAACTTTAGTGTTTTTGAAGAGGATTCGGGGTCAGTCTGACGGACTGATCCTTCTAAGGTCAATGTTTGAACTCTTCCTGGTTGAAGAATGAAGTCATCAACAATGATTTGAAGTTTTAAACAAATGACCGCGAAACTACTAAACTTTTCTCGTTTTCTTGCAGCTTTGTATAGTAATTAGTAAATTCATGTTTATCTCTTGGCTCCTGTTAGAAAAATTGTCAGTAGTAAAGATTTCATCATTGACATCATTATCTGCTCTTTGTTCTTCCCTGAAAACGGTCTGGTTTTTTTGATGGTTACAAGTTTCAACTCTTGTGGGAGAACTGAGAAGTGTTGTCAGCTGTTGCACAGAATGCAACTTTACTTTATCATCTTTACTGTGAGTGTAGTGGGAAGGCATTTTCCATAGAATAACATTTACATCTTAGTTCAGGTGAGAAGTCCTCCTAACTTAGATTTCAACGTTTGAGTGTCTCTTTTTTAGAGTAAAGAAAAATTACTAAAGAAACTTCTCTTGGCCTCCTGTGGTCTTTCTTCCCTTTTTCCTGCAATTATTTTTTCTCCTCGAACTTGTTTCGTTGACCGTGTATGGGTTGATTATGCCTGTTTGGGTGGTTTCTTGTGTTACTCCTCTTGTAGAGAATGAAAAAGTAATTTAATACAAGGTGTTGGAAAGCTGGTATATAATGGATGGGTTATCTGTCTTTAAAATGTTGCAACATGGTAATAACAATTTAGGGGTTGTTTGGTAGGAGGTATTAGAAAAAATAATGCAAGCATTAGTTCTATACATTACTAATGCCTTGTTTGGTACATTTTTTCAACTTGTATATAACTAATACGTGTATTAGTTTTATATCATACTTGGCATTATCCTATGCATAAGTAATGCATAGAAAACCATGGCATTAGTAATACCAAGACTTTAATGCATGTATTAACATGGTTAAAGACAAAATTGTCCTTAAAGTCCCTTAAAGCTAGAGAATATGGAGGGCATTTTTGTAAGCAACTAGTTTTCTTAAAAATTATGCAATGCATTATAATTTTAATACACCACACCAAATAATAGATAAGAAATAATATTTGGATAACTAATGCTTGCATTACTAATCCATGCATTACTAATCCATGCATTACTAATACACCTTATTCTGCACTATTCTTATACACCCTACCAAACGACCCCTTAGTCTTTGAAAGTTCATTTGAGAAAACTCTCCTGCCAAGTGTAAAACTTGTTGAGAAATTTATTTACCACGAAGAGAATAATTGTTTACTAGCCAATATTTAAGAATGCAAACGGAATATGATAAAAGTAAAATCTCCCCAAGGACAAATCTTCTCGACGTCCATGCATCAAGGCTGTTGAACCATATTTTTCAAGAAAAATGTCGAATACACCGTGGGTTATTTAGATGGTTAATGATGCTTTTATATAGTTTGTCATATAAGAGTTGTAATATATTACAAATTTTAAATTTTGTAATAGTAAAAGATACTAACAGCGAGTATAGTATGAAGGCGGAATCTTGTGCTACTTTTTCCCCTTCAAATTTTTTAATGAAATGGGAATTTCAGTTTATTCGTTTTAATTTTACTTTACAGTCAAGTGGTATGGTTTTAAAGTTGCACCAAAAGCCATTATTTCTTGCGTTTTAATTTATGCTAGGACTTTTTAATTGGAATTCCAATAATTGATGTTTCCTTAACCTGTGTTCACTCACTGACGAGAACCAAATCTAAATATTAAATTTCGATTAAATCTGAAAGGTTCTGGGAAGTTGAGCACTACAGCGTCATCCTGGACTTCTTGTAATCACTAAACGTTGCAGCTCCTGCGTCACTTCCTTGCATATGCATATTTTGCGGTTACACATTGTAGCGTGATTTTATGGATACAAAAATAGTTTGTAACTTAGGGTCCATTTGGCCATATATAAAAAAATATTCCGATTTTTTTTTCACTTTTTTCGAAATCGGTATTTGACCATGAAATTTTCGATTTTTTCACTTAGAAGATGAATTTTGAAAAAACTCCAAAAATCTATTTTTCAAATTTTTTACTTAAGATCACTCATAGAAATTCAAAAACAGCCTAAAAGTATATTTATGTCCAAACACAATTCTAATTTTTTAATACAATTTCACTTGATTTTTTACTTTTTTCCGAAATTTTATAATTCTTATATCCAAACGCCCACTTAATGTTACAAAACTAAATTTAGTGACTATAGGTGAAATTAACTCCGTATATTTTTCTCTTACCAAGTGTGGCACACATTATTTGCAGGTTTCATACTTCAGAAGTCATATGACATTCATATATCACCAGGTTTCACATAATATATAAAAAAATTCCAGGGTTTGTTTGGTTGATGAACGTGAAGACAAGGAGCGATAATGTAATTCGATACTTTAGTGTCAAAATCAAAGAGACTACGTGGTGCGCAATTGTATGGTTTAGAATTAAGTACTCCATAGGTAACCTATATTACCAAGAACGGAATAAACGAAGAAAGTAGAATATGAGATTTCATTGTAACTATATCAACTTTGATTAGGTGAACAACCAATTATTGTCTTCCTTCATAAATTGCAACACCTAACAGGAGAGAGACATTAATTGTTCTCGAGCTCATTGATAAATTGGAATTGGAATTCTTATTTTATTGGTGATGATTCATTGATAAACAATGTCTCAAATTTTGTTTCGCGAAAATGGCTTTTTTGTTTATATTTATTTATTTGCAAATATGAAAGAGTATAGTTTTGGACGAGAGAGGTTGCTCCGATGGTAAGTAACCTCCACTTCCAATTAAGGGGTTGTGAATTCAAGTCTCCCCAAAGGCAAGGTGGGAAGTTCTTGGAGGGAAGGATGTCGGGGGTCTATTTGGAAATAGCCTCTCTACCCCAGGGTAGGGGTAAAGTCTGCGTACACACTACCTTCCCTAAACCCCACTAAGTGAGATTATGCTGGGTTGTTATTGTGTACAATTTTGAATATTGCAAAGTATAGATTGTTTGTTTTTCAGAGACATAAATGTTCTTACCATGTAAATTTGGAATATTCCCTTATGACGAATGCACTTGTCCTAATTTTTACTTCATGGCCTGCAAAGGGAGAATATTTGCTGCTTTACTTTTTCCATTCTCGGCTGTAAAGTGATTTATACTTCCATTTTTAGCCCTTCAACTTTTCTTCCCTTTTTCGAGAACAAGGTTGGCCACAAACTTATTTATTCAACTCAAACTTCGATCATCAATCATAGCTCATTGATAGCCTAAGCATGTCGGCCAAACGCTTTTAATAATAAGTTAAATGGAATCTTAATAAATTTTAATTTACTAATCTCTAATTATTAATCATAAATTTACTAAAATTAGTCAAACACATATAAAAATTGAAAGCCTAAATAAATAAGATTTTTTCTTTCCAAGAATAACACGCAAAGATCTCCTTTAATGTTTTAAGCATGATTAGCACCATTAAATACAAAATGGAAAGAAAATTTCATGGATGAGGTAACAAATAAGGTGATGAAATACAAAAAGAAATATATACAATATACCAAAATTCTAAGCAAACAAGTCTCAGTGGGTATGGCTGGAATTCATTCAAAACATATATATGAGTCAATATATAAACTTTGATGAAGATTAGATGTGATTTCGATTGATTTGGTATCAAAATTCGTAGTTAAATCGAGTTCAAAAAATTCTTCTGCGACACATGTATCAAACATGTACCATGCATGTATCTCATACACATGTAAACATGGATATACATGAGATACACAATTGATATAAATTTGATACATATGTGATACACAAATGATACACATATCATTTTTTCATGTTCATCTTCTACTTCGAATTTTCAAATCAAACCACCTCTAAACTCCACCAAACTATTCCAAAACTAAGATTCAAGCTCCTTAAGATGTACCCAATCTATTTTAATAACACTCACTAAAAAAAAAGCAAAAATTTGACCATTTTTTGGCTATAAATAGCTAATTGGCTAATATTAGTACTCCCTCTGTTTTAATTTAGACGACCCACTTTTTTTATTAGTTTGTTCCAAAAAGAATGACACATTTCTACAATTGAAAATAATTCAACTTTAAACTCCTCATTTTACATATTTTACCTTTAATGAGAAACTTTTATAATCACACATATATCATGGCCCCACAAAGCTTTTAAGACCACACGTTTCAAAAGTCTTTTTTTTAAACGTCGTGCCGAGATAAACTACCTCATTTAAATTGAAATAGAGAGAATAATATTTTATAAATTGACCAATTTCTATAATAAGCTACTTATAAATAAACATAGCTGGTAGTTCCCTAAGTTAAATAATAGAGATTTTTACATTCCTATACACTATATGAAACTATATTATCCTCCCTACTCAAGTTTTACTATAATTATATTTTATATACTCAATTACCATTTATGTACATTTTAAGGGAATTAATGATAATAATTAGTATCCTAAAATCATTCTAACGTATCTTCCACTTTCCCACGTTTCTCTCTCCACATCTCATCCCCCTCTTCCACATATCTTGCACAAGAGAGCAGCAATTCCACCATTGACAACCATTAAAAAGCTTTGAAGCTTTGAATTTGAATTTGGATTTTTAAAAAACATTATTTGTTTGAATTGGATGTTGTTGCAAAGAATTGGGAATTCTCTCTACATCTCTCTCTATCTCTCAATCCCTAATTTCAATAATGTAAAGCAAAGAAAAAGAGAGCATCAATTCCACCATTAACAAAAAACTTTGAAGCTTTGAATTCGAATTTGGGTTTTCAAAAATCATTATTTGTTTGGATTGGGTGTTATTGCAAACAATTGAGAATATGGTTTGGAGTTTATATCTCAATTTTGAGGGGTTTTGGTGAAGATTAGACTTGATTTTGACTGAATTTCAGATTGAAGATGAAGAAGAAGAAGAAGACATGATATACATTATATTTACGAAATTGTAGAAAAATTGTATTCTGTTGTTTGTATATTTTTCTTTTATTTATTTAACTATTGTATGAAAGTTGAACAACATTGTATAAAAATTATATTTAAGTTGTATGATATTGTAGTTGTATATAACTGAGTAGAAATAATGTATGAAAATTGTAGATAAGTTGTATAATATATAATTAGTTGTATGAAATTTGTTTTTACTATGTATAAATCAGATACAAAATATACAAAAGACATATTGTATAAAATTTGTATTTAAGTTGTATGTTATTGTATAATATTGTAGTTGTATATAACTGGGTAGAAATAATATATGAAAGTGTAGATAAGTTGTAGATAAGTTGTATAATATATAATTAGTTGTATGAAATTTATTTTTATTATGTATAAATCAGATACAAAATATACAAAAGACATATTGTATAAAATTTATATAAAAATTATACTACAATTTCGTAAGGTATGTGAAATTATTCTATACAAAATAATGTCTGAAAGTTGTACTGCATAAACCCCTTACTTTATGCAGTAAGTCTCGAGAATACTGAGATGAAAAGGAGCTAAGACCTCAGAATCATCTCATCAAGTTCAATAACTAAAAAAGAACTGTTCAAGCAAAAACTGCAAAGGAAGAAGCATCAATGGCGTCCTTAACCAAAAAGTCCATCTCCAATCTCTCTAAAGCCTTCCCACATCGAGCCTCCTCTGTCTTTATCAGTCGTCAAATCTGGAAGGTAAGTCTTTCTATACTAGTTTGATGAAACACAAAATATACTGAACCAAGTGACTCCACGTGCATCCGCAGCTTCTCGTTTAGACTATATGTGGAGCACTTTTAAAAATACACATTTGGCAAAGAACGTGGTGTTGTGGCAAACATTCTGCTAAATTCTGTGCTAGTGTTTAATGTTTGCTGCCTTAGGTTTGGAAATTGGATGGGTTATTTATACTATGATACTATTATGTTTTCTTATGAGAGAAGGAATATACAGAAGGCTTCTACTATCTTTTTCTTAGTGACTCTTACGAATTGATTAGATATAAAGTTCAGTCATGATAATAATCTGTTGAAAAGGTTAGGAATATATTATAATACTATTACTAAAGATTCAGCAAAGAGGATTAAAGAAGGACGATGTAGTTCAAAGTGACAATACGTACGAACAAAAAGACGAACCAAAAAGATTTGGAGTGTGGGTGGAAGATCCGGAGAGAAAAAGGGAAAGAGGAGAGAAAAAAAAGAAAAAATGTGTATTTGAAAAATTTACATTTATATAAAGATGACGTGTCGAGACACGTGAACTGGTCAAATAGTCAAAGAATATAATTAGTCAAGAGGCACGAGTGTATTGGAAAAAAACTGAGTTTATATTAAAAGATGATGTGACATGACACGTGAATTAGTTAAATGGTCAAAGCGCAGCAATTGACTAAGAGGCACGGATGGAAACAGCTACGGGAAGAAGAATTTAAATAGGCACGAGACGACGTATAGATACGAGTCTCGTACCAATTTAAATCATTTACAGCCAACAGATAGAAGGCATTGAAAGCAAAGATCTGGTGACAGAAAGGAGTCCAAATTCATTATTAAATACTTGATACGTTACGAAATTGGTATTTAATAGGAATGATTGTATAACGGCTTATTTAATATCATTTATTACTCATGATTATATCATTAAAGCTGAAGCTTCATTCCTTTACCTCGAATTATCTATAAAAGGAAGAAGTATCATCATTTGTAAGGACACAGAATACTATTGAGAATTTATTGAAATACACATCTATTTGCTTCTTTACCATCGTTCTCAAAAGTATTTTATTTTTGTCTCCTAATTATCAGTAACCCGAATTTCTTTTTAGCTTTGACCAAAGACTCAGATTTTTGGTTAAACAAATTGGTTCCGTTACCGGGAATCTGATAATCTTTTCTTTTAAACTATATCTTATCTATTGGCGTCACCATGTCAAACAACAACGCCGACAACAATAGTAATAACACATTGGGAAACCATGAGAATCAAATACATCAAAATCAAGATAACGTGGTTCCCTCTCCTCTAAATTTACCACGTCAATCTCGTGAAGGCACTCCTGTTACTGAATCCCGTGCTGATCAACAAGAGCAATCTGAACATTTTGAAGGAGTTACAACTGAAGCTTTGCAAAAGCTAATTGATGCACAGGTCGGCAAAGCTCTTCAAGC
This sequence comes from Nicotiana tabacum, assembly GCF_000715075.1. NCBI lineage: Eukaryota > Viridiplantae > Streptophyta > Magnoliopsida > Solanales > Solanaceae > Nicotiana > Nicotiana tabacum. The sequence goes on from NC_134082.1 coordinate 143,291,180, forward strand.
ACTTGTTAGTCGATTGCCTGCTGCGCCACCTACACCAACTCCTAATAATAATACATTGGAGAACCCCCGTTCTGGTCTTGATAATTCTGGAAACGGAGCAACCCCCAGTGAACCACAAGAAGGGGGACCAGGTAATTTAAATAATTCGTATTTGCAAAATTTAGTACTAACCTTGCAGAAACAGCTTAAGGAACAAAATGAGCGTATTGAACAAATCCCTGGAGTTCCACCTGTAATAAAAGGAGTAGACATGGACAAATACTCTCAACAACCATGGAAGCCTAGTGCTGCTCCCCTTCCAATTCCGAAAAAGTTCAAAATGCCTGACATCCCGAAATATGATGGTACTACAAACCCACGTGACCAAGTGACTGCGTTTACAACCGGCGTAAAAGGCAACGACTTGACCAAACAAGAAATTGAATCAGTATTGATCAAGAAATTTGGAGAAACACTCACCAAGGGTGCATTAACCTGGTATTCTCTTTTATCTGAAAATTCTATTAATTCTTTTGCTGAGCTTGCAGATTCTTTTATTAAAGCACATTCGGGAGCACAAAAGGTTGAGAAAAGGATGGAAGATATTTTCAAAATCAAACAAGGGGATTCAGAGTTGCTTAGAAACTTCGTTGATAGATTCCAGCGTGAAAGAATGACTCTACCTCGTGTGCCTGACAATTGGGCTGCTATAGCTTTTGCAAGTAATTTAAATGACAAAAGTTCTGAAGCCACGAGACGACTCAAAGAAAGTCTTCGAGAATTTCCTGCAACCACATGGAATGATGTTTACAACAGGTATAGCACGAAGCTGCGAATCGAAGAAGATACCGTACCTAAGCTCCATCATGAAGAAAGGGGCGGTACCCGAAGGTCAGAAATCGAAAAAAGATCAGGTAAAAACAGGTACGATCCATATATGGGACCCGCAGGAAAGGACCCACGGTCGAAACAAGATAGCCAGCAATACGATCAAAAATCAAGGAACCGGGATTCTGGCTCTTCTTCAAAGTTCAGGAATGATCGGAACAAACAAGAATCACAAGATGATGACAGGAGTTTAAAGGCACGATTCGGTGGATATAATTTTAATGTCTCTACCTCCGAGCTCGTAGCTGTTTTAAGAAGCATGAGAGATAAGGTACGGTGGCCAAAAGAGATGCGGTCAAATCCAAGTAGACGCAATCCGGATCATTGGTGCGAATTTCACAACGATCACGGGCACAAAACTTCAGAATGCAGATTCCTGCAGAGTGAAGTGGATCATTTATTGAAGCAAGGGTACCTCACTGAGTTATTTAGTGAGAAAGGAAAACAAGCTTATATGAAAAACAGACAAGAGCCACCACAACCTCCTTCACCCAAGAGGACAGTGAATGTCATAAGCGGGGGAGAGGACATTCACGGCGTAACCTACACAGCCTCCAACAAGGTTTCTAAGGTAACAATTACAAACGGGAAACGGGTGCGGCAGGTCCTTTAAAATGAAAGTATTTCGTTCGATGATGCAGATACCGAAGGAGTGACAACTCCACATAATGACGCACTGGTAATATCTTTACTTGTACATGATACTAATGTAAAACGAGTTTTGATTGATCCAGGGAGTTATGTAAATATTATATTACTAAGGGTACTACGAGAAATGCAAGCTGAAGACAAAATGATACCCAAGGCGCACACCTTGTCAGGCTTTGACAATTCAAGTGTAGTAACAAAAGGTGAGGTATTTCTAACAACTTTTGATATGGGTGTTGTGAAGGAAACTAAATTTCAGGTAGTTGATATGGAAATGGCCTACAATATGATCATGGGGAGACCATGGATACACGATATGGACGCTGTCCCATCAACTCTACATCAGGTTATTAAATTCCCATCATCGTGGGGAATTTGCCAAATTCGTGGGGATCAGCAGATGGCTAAAAGTGTCAACGCTGTAACAAGTACGAGCGCCGATAATAAAGAAAAGTAGCAATTACAGGAAACAGTTAAAGGTAAAAAAGATCAAACTCAACTGAACAGGAAAAGACGGATTTGGACTCAAGACCTGACACAATTCAAGAACCTGAAGAAAATGAAAGCATCAAAACGACAATTGAAGAGCTTGAGGCAATGATGTTATTTGATCAATGGCCTGAACGGAAGGTTTATGTCGGGGCCAATTTAAGCACGAACATACGAGGTACGATAATCGATTTTTTAAAAGCTAACTTAGACTGCTTTGCTTGGTCCCACGCTGACATGACAGGGATTCCACCAAATGTGGTGACTCACAAACTCAATGAGGACCCTTCTTTCACACCAATAAAGCAAAAGAAACGGAAATAAGGTGCTTTCAAGAACCAGGTGATTCAGGAGGAAGTCCAGAAATTATTAAAAATCGGATCAATCCGTGAGGTAAAATATCCTACTTGGTTAGCTAATACGGTAGTCGTACCCAAGAAGAATGGTAAGTGGCGTGTTTGTGTAGATTATACCGATTTAAATAAAGCTTGTCCAAAATATTCCTTTCCCTTACCGCATATAGACCAACTAATTGATGCAACCACATGTCATGAACTTTTAAGTTTTTTAGATGCATACTCAGGATATAATCAAATTAAAATGGATCCTGGTGATGAAGAAAAAACTTCTTTCATCACATACAGGGGGACTTACTGTTATAAAGTAATGCCCTTTGGCCTCAAAAATGCTGGGGCAACCTATCAAAGGTTGGTCACCAAAATGTTCCAAGAACATTTAGGGAAAACAATGGAGGTATATATAGACGATATGCTCGTCAAAACCCAGCAATCTCACGACCATATTTCTCATCTATCTGTTACTTTTGAAATTTTGCGAAAATTTAATATGAAACTCAACCCAGAAAAATGTGCATTTGGTGTTACATCAGGTATGTTTTTGGGTTTTCTTGTTTCTAATCGTGGTATTGAAGTGAATCCTTCTCAGATCAAAGCAATAGAAGAAATCCCGGATATACTTACTAATAAAAAGGAAGTACAAAGATTAACGGGAAGAATTGCAGCTTTGGGGAGATTTATTTCCAAATCCTCGGAAAGGTGTTTTAAGTTTTTCTCTGCACTTAAAAAGCAAGATCATTTTGAATGGAATGAAGATTGTCAACAAGCCCTTAGAAATTTGAAAGCTTATTTGTCAAAACCACCGTTGTTGGCAAAACCGAAGGTGGGGGAAAAACTTCTCATTTATTTGGTCGTATCTGAAGTCGCAGTAAGTGCTGTTTTAGTCCGCGAGGACCAAGGTAAATAATCTCCTATTTATTATGTAAGTAAGTCCTTATTGGAAGCTGAGACACGATACCCACAGCTAGAAAAATTAGCATTAGCTTTGATCATGGCATCTAGAAAGTTAAGACCTTATTTTCAATGTCATCCCATTGTAGTAGTTACTGCTTTTCCACTTCGAAATATTTTGTATAAACACGAACTTTTAGGAAGATTAGCAAAATGGGCTATAGAACTAAGTGAGTATGAAGTTATTTATCAACCCAGGACCGCTATAAAGTCTCAAGTACTAGCTGATTTCGTGGCTGATTTTAGCCAGGGGATGCATTTAGAAGCAGAAAAAGAATTATTAGTTTTTAATGGTGCGAACCCGGGGACTTGGGTTTTATACACTAATGGTTCATCTAATGTAAAAGGGACAGGCTTAGGAATAGTCCTCATACCACCTGCGGGTGAGACCATTAGACAGGCTATAAAATGTCATTCTATAACTAACAATGAAGCAGAGTATGAGGCTGTAATTGCAGGTTTAGAATTGGCACGAGAACTCGGCATAACACAGATTATAATCAAGAGTGATTCTCAACTCGTGGTTAATCAAATGTTGGGGACTTATACAGCCAGAGAGTCACGAATGCAAGAATACCTCGCAAAGGTACGGGAGTTAATAAAGCAATTCCAAACTTGGAAAGTAGTGCAGATCCCAAGAGATGAGAATGTAGAGGCAGATGCTTTAGCAAACCTTGCATCCGCAGCAGACGTGGCAAACAATACAGATGCTTCAGTCATACATCTATTTCATTCCGTTCTTGAACCTGATAAAAACGAGGTAAATTTTAATCATCTAACATGGGATTGGAGAAATGAAATTGTTGCCTTTTTACAGCACGGAACCGTGCCTAATGACAAAGGAAAGGCTTACGCGCTTCGCAAAAAAGCTGCACGATATTGTTTATATCAAGGTAATCTTTATCGAAAGTTGTTCGGCGGACCACTAGCAAGGTGTCTCAGTCCCTCTCAAACCGAATATGTCATGAGAGAAGTACATGAAGGACATTGTGGGAATCACGCAAGAGGACGGTCACTGGTAAGAACGTTAATTCGCACAGGATATTATTGGCCTAAGATGGAAGAAGAGGCAACCAGTTTCGTGTCCAAATGTGATAAATGTCAAAGGTACGGCAATAATATGCACAGACCAGCTGAGTTACTACATCCTGTTTTAGCCCCTTGGCCCTTTATGAAATGGGGAATGGATATCGTAGGTCCACTTCCACAAGCAAAAGGTCAGGTAAAATTTCTACTTGTACTTACAGATTATTTCACTAAATGGGTAGAAGCAGGGGCATTTAAACAGGTACGAGAAAAAGAAGTTAAAGACTTCATATGGCGAAATATAATATGCCGCTTTGGAGTACCAAAGGAGATCGTGTGTGACAATGGACCACAATTCATTGGAGCACAAGTTACAGAATTTCTTCGAAGTTGGCAGATCAAAAGAATAACGTCTACGCCATATCATCCAGTGGGGAATGGACAAGCAGAATCAACTAACAAAGTTATTATCAATAACTTGAAAAAGAGGTTACAAGATTCAAAAGGTAATTGGCCTGAGGTGTTACCTGGAGTACTATGGGCTTATCGTACAACGACCAAAACAGGCACTGGAGAAACACCATTTTTAATGGTTTATGGTACGGAAGCCTTAATTCCAGTTGAAATAGGTGAGCCAAGCACACGATACGATCAGGCAACGGAGGAATCTAATAATGAAGAGATGCGGGTTAGCCTAGATTTACTTGAAGGAAGAAGAGAAGCTGCTTTGATAAGGATGGCAGCACAAAAGCAAGTAATAGAATGATATTACAATAGGAAAGCACGCCTCAGATTTTTCAAAATTGGGGACTTCGTGCTTAAAAAGGTGTTCCAATCTGCAAAAGCTGCTAACTCAGGAAAGCTAAGTCCAACATGGGAAGGACCATACAAAGTCTGTGGCATTGCGGGAAAAGGAGCATACCAGTTGGAAACAATGGATGGTAAAGTTTTACCCTCACATTGGAATGTTGTCCACTTAAAAAGATATTACTTTTAAGGAAGTACCTACGGTCAGGTATCATCATGTTAAAATTTCTCTCTTGGTTTATTAATATTTTACTAACGATTTTAGATGCTAGGCAAAATATCCTAACTCGTGCCAAATGATGAGTCACATCCTGCAAGGCAAAATGGAGTATTCTTAAATTCCTAGCCCAGGGTTACAATTAATCTGATGGAAATACACACGAGTTAGGCAGTCTTCATCTATAATCGCACCGTCGAGTCCCGTATATCTTTCTGTTTCAGGAAAAGGGCCAAAGTAAAAGAAATAAACAAGTGCTCGAGGCTTCATACTTCACCCTTGGGGGACTACATATTATACACAGATATGTGTAGAGAAACAGATACGAGTATCGAACAAAAATCGGCCACAAAGAAGCAAGTGTTGAGAAAAAGTTACGAAGTCTTCAACATTCATGAGAACAACAGAGTCATCTCTCAAACTCATAAACAAAGTCACCTCTCAAACCCTTCTTAACATGTAAAGATAGGGTCATGACTATGTATTGAAACAGGTTATGAAGAAAACCTTGTTTATTTTATGTTATTTACAAATCTGTTACAAGAAAAACAGTTACGAGAAAGTTGTATATGTATTGTAATACATGTAACAGTCAAACACTTGTTAAAAGTTTATGAATAAAAACTTGCCAAAGTTGTTTTATACAAAACGTGTGTTTTTCTATTACTTTCATCGTATTATAACACCATTATGAAGTTGAGACGTCTTCTTCATTAAGTGTCGATAAAATAAAAGGGCCCTCTTTTATAAGCCTCATGTTAATAAGTCATGAGAAGAATCATAAAGCATTTTCAAAGGATAAAAATGCTAAAATATTCTATAAGTCCTAAATAAGTAAGGAAAAGGCAAGAATAGAACACATTGAAGTACTAACAAAACTTCTTAATATAATTAAAAAGACTAAGTAGAAACTTAGTCAATAAAAATTTATACAAGTGCCCCATTATGATAACTGGGGACTTTCACCAAAAAATCCCTTAAAAACTAAGGGATAAAACCATCATCCAATTGAAGGGGTTAGCACATCAGAAGTTGCAATATTTATTTCACTTTCAGCCACAGGTACGGTGGCAACTTCTGAAGAAGCAGCAACAGGAACGATTTCAGCAGAGCTTGAAATGTTAGGATCAATGAGGGAAACAAGAGTCACTGAAGCTTCAATAGACTGGGTCATAGAAGTTTCACCCTCTGAAGCTGGAATTGCAACATTTTCAGCTGAAGCAGGAATTGTAATCCCAATTGCTGCAGTATTCACTTCTTCATTTAAAAGTTCTTCTGTTCCAGGAACTTCAAGTGCAGGAGAAGGAGTATCAGTAGACTGTTGGCTTTTCTCGATGGTATCTATGATTTTGGCCAGTTCAGACTGCAAGTCAAAACCTTCTTGAGCAGCTTCCGTCAGAGCATCACGACGAGATTTCAGGAAAGCCCAACTCACTTCTATGTTAAAATTTTCCTCTAGAAGTCCATATTCCTTTTCCCACATAGCAAGATCGTTTTTTAAGATTTGATATTCAGCTAAATGGGAATCAAGGGAAGCTTCAATAGAAGCATGAGAACTCTTCAAGGCATGAATCTCGTCAGAAGAAGTCTGTAAGTCAGCCTGAGCTTGAGTCAAGCTTTGCACTAACTCTCCTGCATATTCTTCCTTCCTAGCCAAAAGTGCCTTCAGCTCTCTAACTTCTTCACTAGCCCTGGGATAATTGTTCTGACAAAGAGCATTCCAAAAGCTCTTTGTCTCTTTTCAATTGGCTTGAAGAGGCTTTGACAGTTGCCAGTTCAGAAGTTAAACCATGGTTTTGCTGCTCCAGGAGATTTTTATCTTCTTGCAACTCCTCTATGGTCCCTTGAGCATTCTCGAACTGCTCCTTCCAATTGGTTGCTTCAAGCTGGGCTCCCCTAGCTATTTCCTCGGCCTCGTGGACAGTCTTTTCAGACTCACAAGCTTTTCTTTCCAGTAGGGAAATTCTTCCCATTAATTCCGTGCCAATAAGGTTAGCCTACAGAGGTTAGTCATGGAAATGAGAGATTGAAGATAATTTAAAAAAAAACTTGTTGGTAAAAATACCTTCAAAGTAGAATGAACTACGTCATTCATCAGAGTTAAGCAGCTATGGCTCTCCATCTTCTTCTTCTCGTTATCTCCAATTAGAGGTTCGAGCCAAACATCGGCTCTGCCGGTCTTCCTCAAGAGGCTATGATTGGCAGGAACCTCCAAAGTAACACTTCTCATAGTCATACTTCCACTGCTAGAACCTGTCTCTATATAATGAACAGAGGGAAGAGGAGCAGTGGAAGGAATGGAAGGAAAAGATGTAGAAACCAACACCGGAGCGGAAGCAGGTGCGGAAGAAACAGCCAAGGGAACGGATATAGGAGCGGTAGAAACTGGCAAAAGAACGGAAGTCGTCAAAACTGGTAAAGAAATACTTACGGTTGGCAGAGGAATGGAGGAAATAGGAACAAATGAGGAAAGAGGAGCTTCATCAAAAACAGGGCCGAGCTCGCCACTCCCGAAACCACTTTCAAAAAGATGCTGAATTGACTCATTATTATCTCTTGGTTCGGCGTCCTCATCAGATTGAATCAAAACAGGCTCGGTGGCGGAGGTACGAGCAGGAGTGTTTTCAATTTCATCATCAATGATTATTCGTTTCCTGATCCTTGGCCTGGTAATTAGGGAGGTACCCTCCTCTTCTTCTTCAGAACTTTCCTTTGTAGCTTTCCTTTTAGGCAGCAAGGCTCGAGCCTTATCCAAATCAAGAGCAGCATTCGCAGACATGCGAATGACCATAGCTACTTCAGCCGTCATTCCTCTAATGCCAAATCCTGATTAAAGGATGGATATACATGATTAAAGTTGAGGAAAAAATGCTTAACATGTAAAAAAAAAATCATGTAAAAGGGGGGATACCATGTGTTTTGACTTTCCAGCCATGTAAGGAAGAAATTGATTTCTAAGTTCTCTGCTCCCTAGAAGCAATCTTCAAAAGTGAGTCTACCCAACCACGAAAGTTGGGAATAGGTTCCACATCTCCCATGGTTGCTACAAAAAACCAAGAAGGGACGAGGTTAAAAACAACTTTCTTTTGAAATTCTCAAAAGTAGGTACGGTAAATAAAAGGAAACCTACGTTCAAAATTCCACTTCTCAGGGAAGGGAATATTTGTTTCGCCAATCAAGTCCACTGTACGGACAGCAACGTAACGGATATACCATCCACGATCTTTGTCATCCTCAGGATTTACCAAAACTTTTTTGCTCCTTGCAGTTAAGGTAAAAACCCCATGGCGTATTAAGTTAGGATGGTATAGATGAATGAGGTGAGAAAAGGTGAAATTGACATTGGCCTTGGAGGATAAATATCTCAAACAAGCCACTGTTCTCCACACCAATGGACCGATTTGGGCCAAACAAATTGTAAAGAAACGACAAAAATCGAGAATAACTGGGTCAATCGGAGGATTAAAACCTAAAGTGAAGGGGTAAGTGTAAACAGAAGAATACCCACTTTTAAAAGAGGAAATTCTTTGATTTGGGGAAGGAATTGACATTCGGAGACTATCCTTCCAGTTACAATCTCTTCTTATGGTGGGGATTGTAAGCTCGGTTACTATTGTTGGGTAAGTATCGGCTCTTTCTAAATTTTTAATTTGTTTTTGAAGAGACATTTTGTCACTTTCAAAAGACAAATCGCCGGGAACTATATCATCAACTGAGGGTTCTTGAGAAGGATCAAGAATTTCCCTACTTTTAGAAGAAGGGGCTTTTGGGATAGAACTCCTTGAAGAAGAACCAGAGGAGCCGCCTCGCGAAGATTCTAACCCTGTTCGAAGCCTACCTCCTCCACCTCTTCTGTGTCTAACAGGGGCGTTGGGGAATTGATCTAGAATTGGAACTTTTTTATGGTTAGAGTTTGAAGAAGACATTGTTAAGAAGGAAGTATGTGCTGAAGATTTGTGAAGAAGACAAAGGAAGACAAAGTTATGTGTAAAATGGGAACCGTCAACTTTTTAAGTATAATGATGAAAAGCCTATAATAAAGGCAGCTATCACTTCGTAAATAGTGAGAATGAAGAAGTCTCAAAAAAGGGTATGAATAGCGGAATCAATTAGAAAATGACACATGGGCAGAACATTAAATGGAAAAGACTGCTGAGACGTTAGTACTGTCATGAGCATTAATTGTGGCGAAAATTCCTTTTACATGAAGATCCACTTCCCAATTATTTAATTGATAAAAAAATGGAAAGTGGGGGGATTATCTGTATTGGAAAAAACTGAGTTTATATTAAAAGATGATGTGGCATGACACGTGGATTAGTTAAATGGTCAAAGCGCATCAATTGACTACGAGGCACCGATGGAAACAACTACGGGAAGAAGAATTTAAATAGGCACGAGACGACGTATAAATACGAGTCTCGTACCAATTTAAATCATTTACAGCCAACGGATAGAAAGCATTGAAAGCAAAGATCTGGTGACAGAAAGGAGTCCAAATTCATTATTAAATACTTGATACGTTACGAAATTGGTATTTAATAGGAATGATTGTATAACGGCTTATTTAATATCATTTATTACTCATGATTATATCATTAAAGCTGAGGCTTCATTCCTTTACCTAGAATTATCTATAAAAGGAAGAAGTATCATCATTTGTAAGGACACAGAATACTATTGAGAATTTATTGAAATACACATCTATTTGCTTCTTTACCATCGTTCTCAAAAGTATTTTATTTTTGTCTCCTGATTATCAGTAACCCGAATTTCTTTTTAGCTTTGACCAAAGACTCAGATTTTTGGTTAAACAACGAGCAGTAATAGAAACGAGCAAGGACAAAGGAAGAGGCATGGGTGACCATATCTGTTTAAGTCATTTATATCCAAGAATCAAAAGGAATGGATCTGACTATAGTAAAGAGCACAGATACAGAATTTGACAGGCATTAAATACTGGATACGTTAGAGAATTTGTATTGATTATAATGATTATGTAACGTAGCATTCAATGTCTTTAATATCATAATAACCTCATTATGATTTGGGGAAAACACATATCTTCAAGATACCTATAAAAAGGAGGTATCTGATCAATTGTAGGGACAAGAGACATTATCGGAATATACTTTGATTTACTTGTTTTTTCTCCTGATTACACTCTAATTACCCCAAATTACTTTTCTTTGCATATTCTTTTGATTATCAGTAACCCGTGTTCTTCTAAATTCTAGCTTTGACTGAAATTCTATTTTTTGGTTAAACAAGTTAGTTCCGTTACCGGGAATCTGATAATCTATTTTCTTTTCACTTAACCTTCCTTGTTGCTTCAATTATGTCGAATAACAATGACAACACCCTAGGAAACCAAGAGAACTAACAAAGTCAGGGAGGTCCACAGAATATTAACATTCAAGTTCCTACTCCGCAAGACTCTCCACGACAATCTCGTGAGGATTCTCCTAATGGGTCTCAAATAAACGAGTATGCTCAATTTGAAAATGTTGAAGCCACTGATGAAGCGTTGCAGAAATTAATTGCTGCTCAGGTCAACAAAGCTGTTGAGGCACTTGTTAACCAGTTACCTGTTGCAACACCCACACCTACTCCAAATAATAACACTGTGAAAAACCCTCGTTCTGGGCTTGTTAATTCAGGTAGTGGTGGAACTCCCAGTAAATCACATGAGAGAGAACCAGGTAATGTAATTAATTCTGATTTACAAAATTTAGTACTAACCTTGCAGAAACAGCTCAAGGAGCAAAGTGAGCGCATAGAGCAGATACCCGGGGTGCCGCCCATAATCAAAAGGGTAGATATGGATAGATATTCGCAACAACCCTGGAAGCCTAGTGTTGCTCCACTCCCAATTCCAAAAAAGTTCAAAATGCCTGATATTTCAAAGAATGATGGAACAACAGACCCACGAGATCACGTGACTGCGTTCACAACGGGTGTAAAAGGCAACGATTTGACTAAACAGGAGATTGAATCAGTTTTAGTCAAAATATTTGATGAAACACTCACCAAAGGAGCGTTAACATGGTATTCTCTTTTACCCGAAAATTCTATAAATTCTTTTGCTGAGCTTGTAGATTCTTTCATCAAAGCACACTCGGAAGCTCAAAAAGTAGAGAAAAGAATGGAGGATATTTTTAAAATCAAGCAAGGGGACTCTGAACTGCTTAGAGAATTCGTGGACAGATTTCAACGTGAAAGAATGACATTGCCATGCATACCTGACAATTGGGCAGCGATAACTTTCACAAGTAATTTGAATGAAAAGAGTTTGGAAGCTACGAGGAGACTTAAGGAAAGCCTTCGAGAATTCCCAGCCACAACGTGGAATGATGTTTATAACAGGTATAGCACGAAGTTGAAGATTGAGGAAGATAAGTTCGAGATGGGCGGAGACCGAAAAAAGGTCCGGTAAAAACAGGTACGAGCCTTATATGGGACCTACGGGAAAAAACTCGCGGTCAAAGCAGGATAATCAAAGGTATGCTCATAGATCAAGAAACAGAGAATTAGGTTCTTCATCAAAATTCAGCAACGAGCAAAACAACAAAGAGTCACGAGATGATGATAGAAATTTAAAAGCAAGATTCGGTGGTTATAACTTCAATGTCAGCACCTCTGAGCTCATGGTTGTTTTGAGAAGCATGGGAGATAAGGTTCGGTGGCTAAAGGAAATGAGATCGAATCCAAACAGGCACAACCCTGACCATTGGTGCGAGTTTCATAATGACCACGGGCATAAAACAGCAGATTACAGATTCTTACAAAGTGAAGTTGATCATTTATTAAAAAAGGATATCTTACTGAGTTGTTCAGTGAGAAAGGCAAGCAGGCTTACATGAAGAATAGGCAGGAGCCTCCAAAATCACCTTCTCCCAAAAGAACTGTTAACGTTATAAGTGGGGGTGAAGACGTCAATGGTATATCATATACTGTAGCTAACAAAATTTCCAGAGTAACAATTACCCAAGGAAAACGGGTGCAACATGTTTTAGAGGAAGACAATATTACATTCAATGATGCAGATGCAGATGCAGATGGCGTATTAACCCCTCATAACGATGCACTGGTAATATCTTTAATTGTATATGATACTAATGTGAAACAAGTTTTAATTGATCCAAGTAGTTTCGTCAACATTATTTTGCTAAGAGTATTACGTGAGATGCAAGCTGAAGATAGAGTAATACCAAAGGCCCATACTCTATCTGGATTTGATAATTCCAGTGTTGTCACGAAAGGAGAGATAATACTTATCACATTTGCTGAAGGGGTCGTCAAAGATACAAAGTTCCAGGTAGTAGACATGGAGATGACTTACAATATGATTCTTGGGAAACCCTGGATCCACGAAATGGATGTTGTTACTTCGACCTTGCATCAAGTTATTAAATTTCCATCGCCATGGGGAATCTGTCAAATTCGTGGAGATCAACATATATCCAGGGCTATCAACTCCGTTGCAAATACAAGCATGAGAAGTGAAGGTAAATAGCAATCACAGAAGGCAGTTGAGGACTTCACAACACAAACCTCAACTGAAAAAGCACAAACAAATGTAGACTCAAGGCCTGATACCATTCAAGAACCAGAAGAGAATGAAAATATCAAAACAACGATAGAGGAATTAGAGCCTGTCGTGTTATTTGCTCAATGGCCTGATAAAAAAATCTATGTAGGAGCCAATCTTGACCAAGGAATGAAAGGTAAGTTAATTGAATTTTTGAAAACTAACATGGACTGCTTTTCTTGGTCCCACTCTGACATGATAGAAATACCACCAGAGGTGATGACTCATAAACTAAATGAAGATCCATCATACCCCTTTGTGAAGCAAAATAGAAGAAAGCAAGGAGCGTTCAAAAATCAGGTGATTCAAGAAGAAGTCCAAAAATTGCTAAAAATTGGTTCCATTCGAGAGGTAGAGTATCCTAACTGGTTAGCTAACACTGTTGTGGTTCCAAAGAAGAACGGTAAGTGGCGGGTTTGTGTAGATTACACAGATCTTAACAAAGCCTGCCCTAAAGATTCTTTTTCACTACCACATATAGATCAATTAATTGATGCAACTGCAGGTCACGAGCTGTTAAGTTTTTTAGATGCATATTCAGGTTATAATCGGATTAAAATGGATCCGGGAGATGAAGAAAAAACTTCATTCATAACAGACAGAGGAACTTACTGTTATAAAGTAATGCCCTTTGGTCTAAAGAATGCAGGTGCAACGTATCAGAGGTTAGTTACCAAAATATTTCAAGAACATTTAGGAAAGACTATGGAGGTATATATAGATGATATGTTTGTTAAAACTCAGTACTCAAAAGATCACATATCACACTTATCTGATACATTTTCGATTTTGTGCAAATTTAATATGAAACTAAATCCCAAAAAATGTGCATTTGGCGTTGCTTCAGGTAAATTTTTGGGTTTTCTTATTTCTAACCGTGGTATTGAAGTAAATCCTACACAGATTAAAACCATTGAGGAAATTCCTGACATACTTTCAAACAAGAAAGAAGTTCAAAGATTAATAGGAAGAATTGCAGCCTTAGGAAGATTCATTTCTAGATCATCAGAGAAGTGTTTTAAATTCTTCTCAGCCCTTAAGAAGCAGGCTCATTTTAAATGGAATGAGGAATGTCAACAGGCACTTAGGAATTTGAAAACGTACTTATCAAATCTACCTTTGCTGGCAAAACCAAAGGCTGGGGAAAAACTACTCATTTACCTTGCTATTTCAGAAGTGGCGGTAAGCGTTGTTTTGGTCCGAGAAGAACAAGGTAAACAATCCCCTATCTATTACGTAAGTAAATCTTTGTTAGATGCGGAGACGAGGTATCCTTAGTTAGAAAAACTTGCACTTGCGTTAATCATGATATCTAGAAAGCTAAGACCTTACTTTCAGTGTCATCCTATCGTTGTAGTAATTGCCTTCCCTTTATGTAACATATTACATAAGCATGAGTTATCAGGTAGGTTAGCTAAGTGGGCAATAGAGTTAAGTGAATACAAAATTGCATACCAACCTAGAATTGCTAGAAAATCACAAGTATTAGCTGATTTCGTGGCTAATTTTAGCCAGGGAATGCAGTTAGAAGCAAAAAAAGAATTGCAGGTGTTCAATGGAGCTAACCCAGGAACTTGGACTTTATTCACTGATGGCTCATCTAACGTAAAAGGAGCAGGTTTAGGGGTCGTATTGGTACCACCTATGGGTGAAACCATTCGGCAAGCTATCAAATGTCATTCCATAACTAACAATGAGGCAGAATATGAGGCTATGATTGCAGGTTTAGAACTGGCACGGGAATTTGGCATAAATTATATTATAATCAAGAGTGATTCACAACTCGTAGTCAATCAGATGTTGGGGACTTATATAGCCAGGGAAGCAAAGATGCACCAGTACTTGGAAGAGGTACGGGAATTGATAAAATAATTTCAAAATTGGAAAGTTAGACAAATATCCAGGGACGAAAATCTTGAAGCAGACGCCCTAGCTAATCTCGCATCTGCAGTCGACGTGGCAAATGATGCAAATGCCTCAGTGATACATTTATTTCATTCAGTTCTTGATCCTGATGACAAGAAAAAGGTTTATGCGCTTCGAAGAAAGGCTGCTCGGTATTGCTTAAAACAAGGCAATCTATATCGTAAACTGTTCGGTGGTCCCTTAGCAAGATGCCTTGGACCTTCGCAAACAAAGTATGTAATGAGAGAAATACACGAGGGACATTGCGGGAATCACGCAGATGGAAGATCACTGGTAAGAACCTTAATTAGGGCAGGTTATTACTGGCCTAAAATGGAAGAAGAGGCGGAAAATTTCGTGGCCAAATGTGATAAATGCCAAAAGTACGGTAACAATATGCATAGACCTGCGGAATTATTACATCCGGTTATTGCGCCATGGCCATTTATGAAATGCGGAATGGATATTGTGGGTCCATTACCGCAAGCAAAAGGATAGGCAAAGTTTTTGCTTGTTCTCACTGATTATTTTACTAAATGGGTGGAGGCAGGTGCATTCAAACAGGTGCAAGAAAAGGAAGTCAGAGATTTTATTTGGCGGAATATCATATGTCGATTCGGCGTATCAAAAGAGATTGTATGTGATAATGGCCCTCAATTTGTAGGAGCTCAGATCACGGAATTCCTTCAAAGTTGGAAAATTAAAAGGATAACGTCTACGCCTTATCATCCGGTAGGTAATGGGCAAGCAGAATCAACAAATAAAGTCATTATCAACAATTTAAAGAAATGATTAGAAGAGTCAAAAGGGAATTGGCCAGAAGTGCTACCTGGTGTTTTATGGGCATATCGTACAACGGCGAAAACTAGTACGGGAGAAACACCGTTTTCATTGGTTTATGGAACTGAAGCTTTAATTCCAGTCGAGATAGGAGAACCGAGTACCCGATTCATGCAGGCGACACAAGAATTTAATGACGAGAAGATGCGGGTCAATCTAGATTTACTTGAAGCAAGGAGAGAAGCTGTACTAATAAGAATGGCAGCACAAAAGCAGGTCATAGAACGATACTACATTAGAAAAGCACGCCTCAGGTTCTTCAAAATTGGGGACTTCGTGCTTAAAAGGGTTTTTCAATCTACAAAAGCAGCTAACGCAGGAAAATTAAGTCCAACATGGGAAGGACCCTACAGAGTTCGTGATGTTGTAGGAAAAGGAGCATATGAATTGGAAACAATGGATGGCAGGGTACTACCTTCACATTGGAATGTTGTTCATTTGAAGAGATACTATTTCTAAGGGAAACCCACGGTCAGGTATAACCATTTTATATTTTATTTTTGAATTGTTAAAATTTTACTAACGATTTTAGATGATATACAAATGATGAGTTATCCCGTACTAAATGATGAGTCACGACCTATAAGGCACACAGAGTAACCTAAAATTCCTGGCCTAGGGTTACAACTATTCTGATACAAATAAATACGGGGTATGCAGTCTTCATCTATAATCGCCCCTCAGAGTCCCGTATGTTTTTCCTTTTCAAGAAAAGGACCAAATGAGAGGAACTATCAAGTGCTCGAGGCTTCATAATTCAACACTCAAACACTTGGGGGTCTACATAATATACATAGACATGTGTATAAAGAAGGCAAAGAAGATTGAGGGAAAATCAAGCCTAAAAGAGTCAAGTGCAGAGTAAAAGTTATGAGATGGAACAAGATGGAGCCACGAGCTGAGGCTAAAGAGAAAAAAAAAACCTCATTATAGTTAGGATATTAGGGTAAATGCCATATACTAAAATGGGTTATAAGGAAAAACTTCGTACCTATTACTCCTCTTTTGTAAAAATCTGTTACAAAAAAAACAGTTACGAGAAAGTTATAGATGTACTTCAAAGAAACATGTGTGTTCTTATTTCTTTTATCGTATGTTAACACCATTATGAAGTTGAGACATCTACTTTATTAAGTGTCGAAATATAAAAGGGCCCTCTTTTATAAAACTCATGTTCAAATTAATTAGTCATGAGGATAACAGAAGCATTTTCGAAGAATAAAAATGCAAATTATTCTGTAAGTCCTTAAAAATTAATGCAAGAATAAAGAAAACAGAAGTTTATAATAATAACACGAAGAACTTCTTAATATGTAAGAATCTAAGACTAAAGACAAACTTAGTCATAAAACTACGAGATTGTTTATATAGATTGCCCCATAAAAGACTTGGGGACTTACGACTTCAAAATCAACCCTCAAATAAAGCTAAGGGTCTGATTATAGTTTTCCAAAACAAAAGCAAAATCACTAGAATGTTTAAAACCGGTCAGTGAGAAGTTTGAGGAACCGAAGCAGGAGCATCAACAATAGTGGGTTCAATTTGGGCAGCTACATCAACAGATGCGGTTTCAATTTGGCTTATAGCAACAGATTCGATTGGGCTTGAAAGAATTGGGATACACATATCAGCTTCAACATTCATGGGAGCTTCAGCCACGGGTGAAGGAAAGTCCTGAGTTTGTTGAGCCTTTTCAATGGTTTCGTTGATCTTTGCTAACTCCAACTCCAGGTTGAAGTTTTCTTGACCAGCTTCAAGTAGGGTATCACGACGAGAATTCAAAAATGCCCAACTTGTCTCGACAACAGATTTTCTTCAAGGATCTCATAATCATTTTCCCAAGCAGCGATCTCATTCTTTAGCTCTTCATTTTCAGCCATGGCGGAGTTGTGGGAAGCTTGAAGAGAGGCATGAGAGCATTCTAAAGCACGCACCTTATCAGCAGAGATTCTGAGGTCCTCTTGTGCTTGAGTCAAGTTTTGCACGAGCTCCACAACGTAAACTTCCTTTTAGTCCAAAAGAAATTTTAACTTTCTGATCTCTTCACTAGCTTTAGATAGTTGCTCTGAGAAGGAGGACTCGAGACGTTCCTTTTCTTTTTGTGCTTGGCTTAAAGAAGCTTTTGTAACCGCCAATTCATAAGTTAATGTCACACCTCCTTTTTATACCCCCGGGAGGGTTTATAAGGGAGTTTTTCCAATTTAAGTGACAATCGAAACAGAATTATTTATTTAAGATTCAGAGTCACCACTTGGGATAATTTACGGTGTCCCAAGTCACCAGTTTAAAATCCCGAATCGAGGAAGTTTGACTCTATTTACGGTCTGCGAACACAGAAATTCGGGTAAGGAATTCTGTTAACCCGGTAGAAGGTGTTAGGCATTCCCGAGTTCCGTGGTTCTAGCACGGTCGCTTTGATCACACTTGGCTTATTAAAAATTGTTTAATTACTGATTTTAGAACCTATGTGCATTTACCCTTTACCTCTTTTAAATTAAGAAAATTATCTTGAAACGGGTCATGCGCACGTATACCCATTTGTTTGGCGCGTCGAAAATCATGTCACGCGAACGTGTCCACAATTAGTAACGATTTTATTTTTATTAAGAAAGTTTGGCCGAAGTTGCGCGAACGCATACTCCAGTTTTGTTTTTAGAACCGTAATTACGTCACGCGAACGTGTACGCAATCACGATGGTAAATTTAGCAAATACTAAGTTAATTAATATACGGTAAGTAAATACATATAATATCACTAATTGATTAACTAGATTAATATTGCCAAAGAACCCAGGACTTGGACTTAGTAATTCATGCCTTTAAAGAATTAAACAATTAAAAAGTAAATTAGGCTAAGATGGTCAAAGCTGAAAAAGCCACTAACTCAAATTAGAAATATCTATTTGTTTGGCCATTCATAAAACTTGCCTTTTAAGGAAAATCATTTTGAACTGAAGTTTAAGAAACCTAGTTTCTAAAGAGAAATATTTACTAATTTTCCTTTTCTTTTTTTGGATCAAAGCTCGAGCCTCAAATGTTAAAGATTTTTTAAAACATTGACAAACTTCAATCTTCAAAATACTTCACGAGTAAGAAGGTAGCTTTTTAGACTGATTATCCTAAATTGTTATAAATATCATCAGAACAACTAGATAGCTATGGAATTTAAAGCCTTCACGTCCACATCTTAGGAAATGTGTTATCCATCAACTACAACAGAGTCCTTAAACAAATAGCTAC
The DNA here is from genome assembly GCF_000715075.1 of Nicotiana tabacum. Lineage (NCBI taxonomy): Eukaryota > Viridiplantae > Streptophyta > Magnoliopsida > Solanales > Solanaceae > Nicotiana > Nicotiana tabacum. Next base: position 143,310,117 of record NC_134082.1, read on the forward strand.
CAGCAAGAACATCATTTCAACTGAAAACATTCATAAATTGACAAAATTTGTCATGGAAACAATAGCAGCAGAAATTAAGAAGAGGGAAACAGAACCTCTCATCAATCCGAGCCGACGTACAAGAGATCCAAACAGAAAACTTTATCGCACCAATGCTCGGACCTCGACGGAACCTCGAATCGGCACAATCAATTTCGAATCCACACACGAACTCAAATTACCTCCATTTTGGAACAAAAATCAAAGGACAACACCTCTGGTTTTGAAACGAAAGTCGGAAAATGAAAGAAGAAAACCAGAATGTTTTTTTTCATTTTTTGTATAAGGGACGGAATCGCGGTTACCAGATTCCTATCTATAAGTCTTCTGAAGTTTGATCTTGAGTCTTGAATGGTTCTTCATGCAGACTTTGGATTTGAACCTTGACGCTTACTAGTTGCGGTTGCTAGTTCATTCTTCTTCAGCTTTTCATATCAAAGTCGGACATGCAATGCTTGTGACCTCGGCCATGTCTTGAGCAGCCCATATCTTTCATCAACTTCTGCATTTGGATTAACTTCTTGCCTTTCTTTTTTTTCTTTATTGTGACTAACTTCTGTTAATCACCTCGGACTGTTAACTCGCATTCTTGCTGCGAGCTTCTTTTGTTGCTGACTTGAATTGTATTCTGAAGGGAATTCTCTTATTCTCCAGGTAGGCATCTGATTGCCAATACTCGACCTGTCTTCCTTCGAAACTTGCTGCTTTCCCTTTGTTCTCCAGGTGGGCTCCTGATTGTTGTCTTCCTTTGAACCTTGTTGATTCTCTTCGTTCTTCAGGTGGGCTCCTGATTGTTGTCTTTCTTTGAACATTGCTGCTTTCCTTCATTCTCCAGGTGGGCTCCTGATTACCAACACTTGCGCTGCTTTTACTCGAAACTTGAACTGCTTCCCTTTGTTTTTCAGGTGGGCTCCTAATTGCTGAACTCCTTTGAACCTTGCTGCTTTCCCTCTGTTCTCCAGGTGGGCTCCTGATTATCGAACTTGATCTGATTTCCTTTGAATTTGTGCCGTCCTCCTTTTGTTCTCCAGGTGGGTGCCTGATTTCATCAAAACAAACAAAATTTTCTGCCCCAGTTTGCACTAGGAATATTTGTGAGTTGTTAGCAATATTGTAAATCACTTATACCATTGATGCAATGATGAGAGTAAACTAATGACTAGACCAAGATGTGTGTCTCCTATGAGTAAAATCCAAAACTTTGACTAGCAAATGCGTCTGCTAAAAATAAAACCTGAATGAACCAAACTAGGAAGTGCGTCTCCTACGAATAAAATGAACCAAAACCAGGAAGTGCGTCTCCTAGGGGTGAAATCTCAATTTAGGAAGTGTGTCTCCTACAGGTGTATCCTGAAAGACCCAGACTAAGAAGTGCGTCTCCTAGGGGTGAAATCTCAATTTAGGAAGTGCGTCTCCTAAAGGTGTAACTTCAATGACTCAAACTAGGAAGTGCGTCTCTTATGAATGAACTCTTAATTTATGAAGTGCGTCTCCTAAAAGTATATCCTGAAAGACCAGACTAGGAAGTGCGTCTCCTAGGGGTGAAACTTCAATGACTTAAACTAGGAAGTGCGTCTCCTACAAATGAACTTAAATGAACCAGACTAGGAAGTGCGTCTCCTAGGGGAAAATCTCAATTTAGGAAGTGCGTCTCATAAAGCAAAAATATAACCCGAAAAACCCAGACTAGGAGGTGCGTCTCCTAGGGGTAAAACATCAATGACTCAAACTAGGAAGTGCGTCTCCTAGGAATGAACTTAAATGAACCAAATAGGAAGTGCGTCTCCTAGTGGTAAAATCTCAATTTAGGAAAGACGTCTCCTAAAGCAAAAATATAACCCAAAAAACCCAGACTAGAAAGTGCGTCTCCTAGGGGTGAAACATCAATGACTCAAACTAGGAAGTGTATCTCCTAGGAATGAACTTAAATGAACCAAATAGGAAGTGCGTCTCCTAGTCGTAAAATCTCAATTTAGAAAGTGCGTCTCCTACAATGAAATATAACTTGAAATACCAAGACTAGGAAGTGCGTCTCCTAGGGGTGGAACATCAATGACTTAAACTAGGAAGTGCGTCTCCTAGGAATGAATTTAAATGACCGAGACTAGGAAGTGCGTCTCCTAGGGGTGAGAACTTCAGTGACTAAAACTCATATGATCCAAACTAGGAAGTGCATCTCCTAAGGGTAAAACCTCAACTTAGGAAGTGCATCTCCTACAACAAAATATAACTTGAAAACCCAGACTAGGAAATGCTTTTCCTAGTGGTGATGTGTGATCTTCTCAATAGCCTTTGCGTAAGCAGAATTGGGGCATTACACCTGAAAATTTCAACTTTCCAAGCTTTGATATAAACATAGCTTCCGTCCCTGTTTTAGACAAAGAAAACTTGTGAGTTTAAACATGGTGGTTGGTTTGTGGCCTTGACTTTGCGGCGATTGCTCCTTCACTTCCCATGATAACTTTGATTTTACCTTGAAAGACATTGCTTGCTTATTGACTAACCAATTTCTCTGTCACCCTTATCACAGAAAATACCTCTTCTCCGTTCAAACACAAGACCCTCTATCTGTTGCATTGCTCATGAACTGATATTTATCAAACCTTTGTGTTTCACATGAATCCCAAAGCACGTCAATTGCCACCCACTCAGTGCGTATGCTGTTCTTTCTTGACTTAAACCACTGGACTTGGCCTTGAGGCCTATTGCTCCTTCACTTGCCATGATAACTTTGATTTCCGCTTGGAAGACCTTGCTTGTCGTTGGTTAACCACTTTCTCTGTCAACCTCATCACAGAGAATACCTTTGATCCATTCACCCAACATCCTCTATCTGTTGCACTGTTCATGAATTGATATATACCAAACCTTTGTATTTCACATGAATCCCAAAGCATGTTGATTGTTAACAACTCAGTGTGCACGTTGTTCTTTCCTCACTTATGCCACTTTGATGTGCTAGCCAAATTCTATTTTGTACAATTGGAAAGTTGGTAGCAAATTTTGAAGTCATTTCTCACTTGTTCTAACCAAATAGACTCAAGAAGGGGAAGTAAACAAAATAAAAGAAATAGAGTAAGGACAATGGAAAGAGATGATTCCTAACAAGAAAACTAAACACTTATCAGATGTAGATACCAACTCTAATGACCATGACATGCACCTTTGGATTAAATGGCCTAATCTGCCAAGCAAGTCCGATGTTCAACTCTTATTGTACCTCTTCGCCGTGAAACTGGGCTTCAATCTCCGATTTTCCAATCTGATTCAGGATCCTTACTCTACTTGTAGTGCCCGAAGGGTTTTTACCATCAAGCCTCTCTCATTTTGTTCTTTCTCTCAACTTACTGTCGCCTTATGGTGCATGTGAAGGTTTTCACCGATAAGACTCTCTCGTTTTTGTTTTCCTTGTGCAGAACGGAGTATTGACCCTGATGTGAATCATACCTCTTAACTCGCTTGCCTTGGCACTACACAAAGATTGATCGGAAGGTCTTTCTTTGGACCATAATGTGGGCTTTTGGATGGGGTTAGAAAGAAAGGGTATCATAAAGGCTCAAAAACAGCTTAAAAGGCTCAAATTTACAACTTTTGGAATCAGATCTCTTACAACAACCACAACTTCTGCCCCAGTTTCTTTGCTTGGGGACTTTTGAATATTTATTTTGATGAGACCGAACCGTGAAGCTGCCTACGTATCCTTAAAAGGAATCAGGTCAAACGTAGTTCATGGAAACTTTTGTTTTTGTTTTTCCTTTTTGTTTTGTTTTCTCTTCCTTTTTCCTTTTCTTTTTCCTCTCTTTTTTCATTTTCTTTTCTTTTCTTTACTCTTTTTCCATTTTTCCTTCTCTTTTTCTCTTTTTTTTTTCTCTTTTCTCTCCCTTTTTTTGTATCACATTTCTAAACTCTATTTCTGATTCCAAAAGAGGGATATGAAAGAAAATAAATAAGGCTCAAAGAGGTGACAACGGATAAAGTGTTTAGATAGCAGAATAAAATGCCTTCGTCATTCCAATCTTCAAAGCATGCCAAACACAAACAACACAATTAAACAAACCAAAGAAATCATACGTAATATCTTTTGACTTCATCAGAATTGATAGCCATATCTACACATTTGCCTTCTATATCTGTTAAATACGAAGCACCATTGGACAACACTCTCATTACGATGAACGACCCCTGCCAATTTGGGGCAAACTTGCCTTTAGCTTCAACCTGATGCGGCAGGATGCGTTTCAATAGTATTTCTTTTTGTTCTATCTGCCCCAGTTTCACAATTCGGGCTTGAAGTGATCTCAAAATGCCTTTACTTATTTCATTCAAATGTCCCTATCATCTTCAAAATTGTTTCATTGCTTCATGACTAAACTAACTTTTGAAGATCAGGCTGAGAACTACGCGTGCATGTCATGTCACTAGAGTCAACAGGAAAAGGACTATAAAAGGAAAAGAGAACTAAGCAAAAATGACTAAAAATAACAGAAAACAGAAAATTGTATTAGATAGATGGTGAAAGGGTTTGAACAACAAAACAAGCAAACTAAACTGGGTTACAACCCTGGAACAAACCTAGACAACACTAAACGAGTTACTACGAAAAAATAAACTAGGCAAAATAAAAGGATAGAAGGGTTTGAATCATAAGACAATATCCGCATTACAACCCTGAAAATAACCTGGACAACAGAAATGACAACAAAATAAACCACCAAGACTCCTCTCTAGCTAGCCGAGAGATGAAGCGTCTTTCCAATTACCAAGCATGACATCTTAGCCACTGGGTTCCACATCAATATTGCCAAAACCATTAACAACTTCAATATCATTAACTTCAGTCAGCAAGTTCCCAAGAGGATTCACATGCTCCCTGTCACTATCATTGATCACAATTACCCCTTCTTCAATCATTCTTTCTATTTTCCTTTTCAAAGAACGACAATCTTCAATGCTATGCCCTTGGACATTAGAGTGGTACATGCATCGTATAGTAGGATCAAAGCCTTTTGCATATGGGTCTGGAGTATAGCCGAGGAGTGGCTCAATCAGGCCAGAATGCTTTAACTTTTCAAACAAGCTTGTGTAAGACTCCCCAATTGGCATGAAACTATTTCATTGCCTTTGTTCCCCTCCCTTCCCCTATTTTCTAGGGTCGTTGGGTACTCGAAAACGTTGTGAAGGCAAGAATGCATTATGTGGTGCTGGCACTCGCCATAGGGAGTGACCTGGTGGTTGGACATATGACCGGACATTGTTCGGAGGATAATACTAAGGTGAATTATATGGAGCTCGGGGACAGGTTTGGGGTTGGAGTTGAGGCTGGGTATATTGGTGAGGTGGACCCTTTGGTCCACGTCGTCACTCTAAAACAACCATGGCAAAATCATCATGTTCCTTCTGACCCAGCAAGCTTCCTGTGTCGTTCTGAATTGCTTGTGTTGTGGCTTTTAAAGCAGAATAACTCATGATTTTGCTAGACTTCAACCCATCTTCTACCATTTCTCCCATTTTTACCACATCATTAAAAGACCTATCCACAGCCGTGATCAAATACCCAAAGTAAGTTGGTTCTTGAGCTTGAAGAAAGTACTCGACCATCTTTTTTTCTTCCATGGGAGGATTGACTCTGGCAGCTTGCTCTCTCCATCTGAGCCCGTATTCCCTAAAGCTTTCATTAGGCTTCTTTTCCATCTTGGCGAGGGACATGCGATCTGGGACAATTTCTATATTGTACTGAAAGTGCATGGCAAAAGCCTGAGCCATATCATCCCACGTGTACCACTTGCTAGCATATTGGCGGGTGTACCACTCCAAAGCTGCCCCACTCAGACTTTGACTGAAATACACCATCAATAATTTGTCTTTCCCACATATGCCTCTCATCTTACTGCAGTAGCCTCTCAAATGGGCCACGGGATCTCCATGTCCTTCATATAAATCGAACTTTGGCATCTTAAACCCATCAGGCAGTTGGACGTCAGGAAACAAGCACAAGTCTTTGTAAGCCACGCTCATCTGGCTCCCTATCCCTTGCATGTTTCTTAAAGACTACTCTAAGATTTTCACCTTCCTGGATATCTCATCTTGCTCCACTATCTTAGCAGGCTTTTCATTTTCACCAGGAGGCTCAAAATGAGGAATGTGAGAATATGGATCCAACACTTTGAAAGTTAGTTCTGGAGCACAGTGTTGGGCATCAGGGACTTTGAACACAGTCTCGTTAGAGAATCGAGGAAAAATAGTTGGAGGAGGAGCTACAAGAGCATGAGTGGCCAAAGGAGCGGGATATGATGTGCTTTTGAGGGTGGAATGTGAAAAGGTTGTGGGGAGATATCAATAGCAGTGGGAACCTAGACTTGTGATAGTGGTGGGATAGTTGCAGGGTTTTCAGTGTAGTTAGTGGGGAATGAAGGTGGAGGATGCCCCCTGATCCAAGACTGATACATTTCTGCCATCTGTTGTTTCACCCTTTAGACCTCCTCTTTCAATTTAGACTCCGACTCCACAAACTTCCTCGACGGGTCAACAACTCTTGTGCCCCAGTCTTTGATAGCCATGGCTACCTTTCTCTTTGACCTTGTGTTGTATGTATGAGTTACTTAAGAACCACAAACCAACCACCCTTCTGCTTAATGAAGATAACAAGGAGGAACAAAATGAAGTCATCATGTTAGCGTTAGGGCATTTAACAGCTGCAAATATCACATTGTGTGCAATGCACCTAGCAAATATTAACGGTTCAAGAATAACTTCGAGGGTCACAAGGTTATTTGGCATCATCCCAATTTGTCCATTTGAATCTTCTATTTTTTTTTCTAACACTTCTTGGCTTGCTCATTTTCCTTCCTCTTCTCTTTTTTTTAATCACTCTTTTCTTTCTCTCATTTCTCACATCCTATAATTTCATCTCTTTTTATTTTATTTTTCTCTTTTTCCTTTTTTTCATATTGTTTTAATATTAAAAAAAATGATTTGATCGAATCCTATGTAGGTTGCCTACGTATCATGACCCCGCATGAATCAGATCTTTGCATAGTTCTGGCAGATCGAGAATAAAGCAAACAAACTAACGTTCTCTTTTTCATTTTCTTTTTACCTTAATGACTATTCTGATGAGAAAAGAGAAATAAAAGAAGCAAATCCCTTTTTTTTTTGAATTTTCTAGACTTAATGTTCTATAACCTATTTTAAACTCAAGCTTAACAGATTTTTTTTTTTTTTGAAACAAATACTCTATTAAAGAAAAATCCTAGAAGAGAGAAAGATAATTTTTGACTCTTTTTTTTTGAATTTTCATTTGATATCGCTGAAGAAAAACTTCGTAATGAGAAATGAAAAAGACAAAAATTCTTTTTGGATTTCAATTTTTATTTACCTAAATGAGAAATTTTAAAAATAAACAGAAGATAAGGTATCTTATTTCTTCTATGTGCAATGTCCTAAATCTAGTAAGAATAAAAGAATTTTTTTTTCTATGACCTCAAAAGAAAATCTTTTTTTGTTTTGGATTTTTGGAATTAATATCTTAGAGAAACCTTTAAAGAGGTACTAAAAACAAAAAATTCTCTTTTTTTAGTCCTAATATACTAAAGGAAATATAAAAACAAATTTTTTATTTTAAGTTCTAGATATTAATTGCCTAAAGGAAAAACCACATCAAACGATTTTTTTCAATTTCTAGGAGTAATATTCCTAAAGGAAATTCTAACGGAAATATGAAAACGCAAAATATCCCTTTTTTGGATTTTTGATTTATAACACATCTTTTTCCAATACAAAATAGGAAATACCAAAAACAAAAGACCCAACATTACTGTACAAAACTAGAAGATAAAAGACGACATAAAAAAAACCAAATACTCAAAACATAATAACTAAAAAAAATCTCCTTAAGCAAACTCCTGACTGGATGGTCCTAAGACGTCTGTCATGCTCAAACTCCGGTAATTAGATCCACACTTGTATGAGAAAACTGAAACTAACACTATGTGAGACAATAACATTCCTTACTAGACACATGCCATATATGATTGAAGCTATTTCTGCAAAATTAACCTTGCTACTAAAAGTGGATAAAATGCAAGATTTGGCTAAGACCCCGCAAAGCCAAGAACCTAAGACTTACTAGGAAAACCGGACCCTACGTTGGTTGTCTACGTATCACGCCCCGAAAGACGAGAACCAGGTATGCGTAGTTCGGGCAGATTGGATACGGACAAGAAATAAAAAATAACTAATTTAGAGAAAATATTTTAATTTTTCTCTTTTTTTTTTTGAAAAGTGATGAAATATGTAAACTCATTTTGGATTTTCTTTTCCCCTTTTTTTTTTATTTTCGAAAAATGATGAAAAAGTGCAAAATCTTTTTTTTTTTTGAATTTTCAAGCTCTTTTTTTTATTCTTAACAAAAATGTGACAGAAAATATAATTGGGCCCTACTCGCTTTATCCTTACACTTCAGCCTCTCTTTTTTCTCTCTTTTTTTCATTCGCCCTCAATTATTTTTGGTCCGCCAAATGACCCTTTTACCCTTGAAGAAATGCAATATGTAGCACATAAGATGCATCAAGATGGTCTGTTATTTTGGGTACACCTGTCCTAGACGGACTCAACCCCTGTGTTGAGTCCCCAAAGTCGAATGCATGTGATGCAAGCAAACGTTCCTGCTAGGGATCCGACATGAAGCTATGTTTTTCTAGGTTGAAATCCTGGGGTTTTGTTCTAGACTTGGGTACCCGAGTGAACAACTGGGCCGAAGAGGGGGCGACGTACCGAGAGCACTGAAGTCTACTCGGCCTTGTCGCTTGCCCAGCCTCATTCTATTTGGTATAATTTCTACAGAAAAAGTGGGTCACGCGAATGTGTGCACCATTTTCAGGAGACTCAAAGGGGTGGCGTAAGAAGACAGTTATATACAATTCAAACAATATCAAAGCGGTAAACAGATAGCATTTAGCACAAAAGGTTCACATAATACAGTAATATTAACAATAAATAAAGCCAAGTAAAAATCATGTTAACAGGCTCGAATTCTTGAACCCTGAATCAGAAGTTCTGGGTTCTTGTCCCCAGCAGAGTCGCCAGAGCTGTCAAACCTCCTTTTTCTACCCCCGGAAGGGTATATAAAGGAGTTTTTCCAATTTAAGTGACAATCGAAACAGGATTATTTATTTATGATTCAGAGTCGCCACTTGGGATAATTTACGGTGTCCCAAGTCACCGGTTTAAAATCCCGAATCGAGGAAGTTTGACTCTATTTACGGTCTTCGAACACAGAAATTCGGGTAAAGAATTCTGTTAACCCGGGAGAAGGTGTTAGGCATTCCTAAGTTCCGTGGTTCTAGCACGGTCGCTTTGATCATACTTGGCTTATTAAAAATTGTTTAATTACTGATTTTAGAACCTATGTGCATTTACCCTTTACCGCTTTTAAATTAAGAAAATTATCTTGAAACGGGTCACGCGCACGTATACCCATTTGTTTGGCGCGTCAAAAATCATGTCACGCGAACGTGTCCACAATTAGTAACATTATTAAGAAAGTTTGGCCGAAGTTGCGCGAACGCATACTCCAGTTTTGTTTTTAGAATCGTAATTACGTCACGCGAACATGTACGCAATCACGATGGTAAATTTAGCAAATACTACATTAATTAATATACGGTAAGTAAATACATATAATATAACTAATTGATTAACTAATATTGCCAAAGAACCCAGGACTTGGACTTAGTAATTCATGCCTTTAAAGAATTAAACAATTAAAAAGTAAATTAGGCTAAGATGGTCAAAGCTGAAAAAGCCACTGACTCAAATTAGAAATATCTATTTGTTTGGCCATTCATAAAACTTGCCTTTTAAGGAAAATCGTTTTGAACTGAAGTTTAAGAAACCTAGTTTCTGAAGAGAAATATTTACTAATTTTCCTTTTCTTTTTTTTGGATCAAAGCTCGAGCCTCAAATGTTAAAGATTTTTTAAAACATTAGCAAACTTCAATATTCAAAATACATCACGAGTAAGAAGGCAGCCTTTTAGACTGATTATCCTAAATTGTTATAAATATCATCAGAACAACTAGATAGCTATGGAATTTAAAGTCTTCACGTCCAGATCTTAGGAAATGTGTTATCCATCAACTACAACAGAGTCCTTAAACAAATAGCTACCAGCAAGAACATCATTTCAACTGAAAACATTCATAAATTGACAAAATTTGTCATGGAAACAATAGCAGCAGAAATTAAGAAGAGGGAAACAGAACCTCTCATCAATCCGAGCCGACGTACAAGAGATCCAAACAGAAAACTTTATCGCACCAATGCTCGGACCTCGACGGAACCTCGAATCGGCACAATCAATTTCGAATCCACACACGAACTCAAATTACCTCCATTTTGGAACAAAAATCAAAGGACAACACCTCTGATTTTGAAACGAAAGTCGGAAAATGAAAGAAGAAAACCAGAATGTTTTTTTTCATTTTTTGTATAAGGGACGGAATCGCGGTTGTCCTACGATAGAGCTGAAAAATTGCTTCTATCCTTATAACCATACAAATCTTTTCAACCAAACCGTAGAAATGGAGGAATTAGTTTCTCTTAAGTGTGAACTAGTGGAGTTTTATGGGTCAGTTTGATTGATTTTTGAGGAAGAAGAAGATGAGCAGCGACTCCTCTTTTCCCTGGTGTGCGTTCTTTTTCAAAAATTTTAGGGATTGAAGCTTGTTCTCTCTTCTCTGAGAATGTCCGAGTCCCCTATGCTTTCCCCTTTCCCAATTGTGTGCCGCTGAAGTGATGGAGAGGGTCTCCCCCTTTTTAGTGTAGTCTAGGGTCTAGGTATTTGTAGGGTTTTATTTAGGTTAAAAGATATGGGCCTAGGAATTATGGACTTGAGAATTATGGGCTAGGTTCAAAATTAGGCCTAAAATGGGTGTTTGAGATTTTCGTGAACAAGACTAAAATACTACTTTATTTACTAATTAAACTTACTTAAATAAAAATAACTATTAAAATAAGACTAATCGTTAAGACAAACCTATTTTTTTGTATTTTCAAATATCATATTAAAATAAAATAATAATAAAAAAAGGTACTATTTTTTTGTATTTTTTTAGTTTTACGAAAGGTATATAAACTAAAAGCAACTAAAAAGAAGAAATATTTTTTTTGCAATTTTAATTTTTGATAAAATAAAGTAAAAGAGTCAAAACTAATTGAAATATCGATATTAGACCTAAACTAAATATTTTACGCTAAAATGGGTGAAATCTCGGGGAGGGTCAAAAATCACATGTCTACAGTTAAAGCCCGCACTCACTGCTTTAAGGTACTCTTGCTCTCTTGTAAGTCTTCTATATCAATCTGACACTCTCAAATTGCTCCTTCCAATTGATTGCTTCCGACTGAGAGTCACGTGCTATCTTCTCCAAGGGGGCGATTCTTTTCATCATTTCTGTGCCAATAAGGTTGGCCTGAAAAGGGAAAAAGGAAGTAAGAATCCTCAAAGATTGTCGAATTATAAAGTAAAAAGGGAAGAGAAGGAAAGTACCTTCAAAGTAGCATGTACGATATCATTCATTAAAGTCAGGGAACTATGACTCTCCAATTTGGCTTTTTCAATTGGGCCGATTAAAGGCTCCAACCATACATCTGCCTGACCTGACTTTCTCAAAAGGCTGCTCTCAGCAGGAACTTCAATAGTTACCCGCCTCATAGCGACACTTCTACTTGAAGAGCCTGCTTCTGTATGATGAACGATAGGAGGGGGAATAGTCAAAGGAGGAGCCGGAGAAGAGGTGAAAGCAGTAGAAGAAGGAACGGAAATAGCTGGGGCCGGTAAGGAAGGAACCACAAGCACGGGAGTTGGAAAAGAAGATAAGGGTACTTCGTCTAAAATAGGTCCTACATCTTCACGGCCAAATCCGCTGATGAAAAGTTGGTCAATAGACTTAGGAGTATCGTGGGGAGTGACGTCATCGTCAGGAATTGTTATTGGAGTTTCAACAGGTTCGGTGAGAGAAACCGACACTTCAGCTTCGTCATAAGAGACGATGCGTCTCCTAACTCGAGGCCTTGTCACCAGGTGTAGACACCTGATTTTTGACCCTCCCCGAGAATTTTCACATTTTTAGCGTGAATATGTGAAATTGGGTATAATATAGCCATTTTAACTATTTTTACTTTATTTTCATCGCAAAAGAAAATTACAAAAAATATATATATAAATTTTAGTTTATGTATTTCTCATAAACTTGAAAAAAATACAAAAAATAGTACCTTATTTTGTACTTTACATAATTTCGAAAATTACCAAAAAATATAGTTCTATTAATATTTTGTAGTCATTTTAATTTTGAAAAAATACAAAACTATTACTTTATATAAAAACGAAAATTACAAAAAAAAATAGTTTTATTAATATTTTGTCGCTATTTTAATCTTGAAAAAATATTAAAAAAAGATATAGTTTTGTTTTAAATATTAGGCTTATTTTTAGTAGCTATTTTGCTTACATAATCAGTTGAGCAACGTCGTGTTCCTATTTCTCGGGTCCGGGCAAAAGAATAATATTCGGGTTCAAACTACCCGTTTTTAGGCCTAATTTTCGGACCTAGCCCATAATAATCCGAGTCCACCACACATGGGGGACACGCGTGGGGAACACGGACGGAACACCACACACGGGAACCCCACCACGCGTGGGGGACACAAGTCTTGAACCCCACCACGCATGGGGGTCTATTTTCTTTTGCAAAAAACTACAAAAACACACGGACAAAGGGTTGGAACGGACAGATTTGAAAACCGAGGGGCACTATTCATTCATCTTCTCCAAAAGGAGAAGAACAAAAAACCCTAGGAGCCTACCCAAAAGAAACGTGAAACCACCAAACACCACCACCAAACAGACCCTTCCATCACCAAACAGGCCCCTCGACCCTACTGTCCGAACACCAGCCCACGACCACTCCTCCTCCTCCTAGCTCCATCAAACCCGTCGTCACTGCCCATACGACCACTCCTCGATCCTCCATTAAATCCGACGACCACAGCTGTTGCTGCTGCGTCATCACTGACCATAACCCCACTCCTCCTGTCCAAACTCCCTTCATCGACCATAAACTCCGGTCGTCTACCACCAAACGGGCTTGTTACCAGCTCCAGCCCAGCGACCATAACCCCGCCACCACCAAACAGGCTCGCTACCAGCTCTAGCCCAGCAAACGACCACTACCAAATGACCCATCCAGCAAGCCCCCCCCCAACGCACCAGTCTCGTCGACGCTGCCCTTCGACTGCTGTTGCCCGGAAAAACCAGTAGCTTCATCATCTCCTTTCGAGCAGCAGTTGTGGCTGTGTTGCTGCATTGCATCGCCAATGACCACCTAAACCAAACTCTCTTCGTCTCCAGACCTCCAGAAATGACCAGCCAGTGTAGCCATGAAATCACTCTTGAGGTTGTCGTTCGTGTTATGAGTTCCGTCGAGGTCGTTGTTGTCCATTTTTGGCGAGTTCGAGATGTTGAAGCTCGACGTTGCTATTAAACGTGAGTATTCATGCTGCTTTTTGTTGGCTCGGTGTGTTCTTTGCTTGCACGTTTTGTCTAGGTAAATCTGAGTATTAGTAATATATTTGTCGTATCTTAAAATTTATATTGTCATGTTAGTTTATCACTGATTGTTAATGTTATGTTCTGTTGTTAATGTTTATATTTCTGTTTAGCACTGATTGTCAGTTGCTTTGCCATTTGTTGTTAGGTTGTGAGATTATTAGCTTGTACTTCATTAAACTAGATTAAGAAGAAAAGAGTAATAGTTTATAAATAGCGTCAAATTAGTGATTTGTGGCAATATTGTTGTTTGTATGTAATTAGATTAAAGGAACCGGGGGTGCATCTCATGTGACCCGGCTCCAATTTGGAACAAAGTTAAATAGAACTTGTCGTGAACCACTAGTGCGTTACGTATAGCAGGGCTTGCAATATATTTTAATAACTTTGAATTAACTCTTTAAATAGATAAAGTAAAAATGTAGTAACTTTAAGTTTACCCTTTTTTTAAAAAATAATAATAAAATGAGACGAGCCTCGCCAAATGAAAACGCACAGATTGCGGGGCCCTCACAAAAATATATGTGTTAATTACTTAGAATTCGGGAGGGCCGTTTAGCGAATTTCATGGCCTTCCCAAAATAATGACGCGATAGTCTCTTTAGGCGCGTGTTTAATAGTTTACTTTCTTAAGCTTGGGTGTGCATTTCATGCGACCCAAATCCAAATCCCAAAACATCAAATAAAATGTGTTCCGGATTGTGGGTGCATTTCATGTGACGCAGTCCAAAGACGTGTTTTAAGCGATGTTCACATTCTTTTAAAAATAATAATAATAAAAGCGGTAAAAAGTTAAAATTGGCACATCGGTTCATAATTGTATTTAAAATCAGATAAATAAGCCGAATATGACATTTGAGCGACCGTGCTAGAACCACGGAACTTGGAAATGCCTAACACCTTCTCCCGGGTTAACAGAATTCCTTATCCGGATTTTTGGTACGCAAACTATAATATGGAGTCATTCTTTTCCTCGATTCGGGATTAAAATTGGTGACTTGGGACACCCTAAATCTCCCAAGTGGCGACTCTGAAATAAATAAACGAATCTCGTTTCGATTGTCCTTTAATTGGAAAAAACTCCCTTGTACCCTCGCGGGTGCGGAAAAAGGAGGTGTGACAGCTCTGGCGACTCAGCTGGGGAATCGATAACCCAGAACCACTGGTTCAGGGTTCAAGAATTCGAGCTTAGAATAATTGTTATATTTGGCTTTATTATCTGATATTTATTACATGTTTTGACATAACGTGCTGAATGTTGTCTTTTACCGCTTTGATATTATCTGAATTGTATATAAACTGTGCCGAAACCTTTCTCTTCTTACCTCCGGGGAGAAGCTCGCTGGTCGAGGCTCCCTATTCTGTTAGTGTCAATACCTGAAATAAGAAAGAGGACGGATAAGTTACGAAGCCGGATGACCTTTTGGTTCCCGGTAAGTTGCCCCCTCCTCGACTCGAGTTGTCCGCTCGGGTACACAGTCTAGAACATATACCCAGGTTATAAACCTAGTATAACGAAACCTCATGCCGGATCCCTAGTAGGAACGCTTATTTGCATCACGTTGCATTTGACTTAGGGGACTCAACACAGGGGTTGGGTCCGTCTAGGACAAGCAACCTGAAAATAATGGACCATCTTTTGGCATCATATGTGCTACATGTTGTATTTATTCAAGGGTGAATGAGTCATTCGGCGGACCAATGATAGTTGAGGACAAATGCTACATGTTGTATTTATTCAAGGGTGAATGGGTCCGTCTATTATGTTAATTAAGCACATGAGGAACATTGTGGAATTCAAGAAGCCTTGGTATTCCACATGTCCCCATGCTTCATTTTTTGGGAAAAGCACATGGGGAACATTTGTGGAATCCAAGAAGTCTTGGAATCCTCTATGTCCCCCATGCTTCATTTTTAGGAAAAGCACATGGGGGCCATTTGCGGAATCCAAGAAGTCTTGGAATTCCCTATGTCCCCCATGCTTCATTTTTGGAAAAAGCACATGGGGAACATTTGTGGAATCCAAGAAGTCTTGGAATTCCCTATGTCCCCCATGCCACATTTTTTAAAATAATAACAAAATAATAATAAATAAAAAGATCATTGAAAAATTCAAAAAGATTTTGTATGTTGTCATCATTTTCCACAAATTAGAAAAAAAATCGTGAAAAGAGGAGAAAATAGCAGTGTAGAGATATAGCTACTTATTTTTAGAAAAAAAAACAATGTCCAAGTAGTATCGAAACTCTGCCGAAATTCTGAAAAAAAAAAGAAGGAATGTTTTATGTTTTACGTTAGTTTGTTTGTTTGTTATGAACGAAAAATAATAGTTTGTTTGTTTGTTGTGGAAAAAAAATAGAAAATGGAAAAGGGTCTTCTCAAAAATAGTTTATTTGCCCAAACTACGCGGGTTTGATTCTCACCGGATGTGAGATACGTAGGCAACCCTCATCGGGTCCAACCCCCTTTTGCTAAAAAAGCCAAAAACGAATAAGTAATAAAATAAAAAATATGTCATAAATAAGTCGGGTGATATCCAACCCACCTTTTGCTAAAAAAGCCAAAAACAAATAAATAACAAAAAAATATATGTCAAATTTCAATTCTGTCATAAAGAGGTTGGGTGATGCTGTTTTGTCATAAATAGCCGAATGTTCCCGAAAGGGACGCCGGAAGGCTGACTTCGCATAAACAACCACCTTTGGGTCATTTTTTAAGATTTGGTCTAGTTGACCCACACAGCCTTAAAAATCTTCGTCCCCGAGGCGCTGAAAGGCCGTGTTTGCAACACCAGTTTTTTTTTTGTAATTTTGAAAAAAAAAACAAAGAGTCAGCGGTCAGGTGAATACCGTTTGGATTTTTAGTCAAAATAAGTCGAGCCAACTTCGGCCGCGTCTTGAACCGTTCTTGCCGAAATAGCCTTAGAGTATCTGTCAGTTGTCGAAAGGTTATTTTCGTAAAAGAACGGACAAGTTTGTAAAGTGTCATAAAATAATCCTCCCCGACCTCAAAATTCATGTGAAATTTGGAAGGGGCCACATTTGCAAAAATAACCATTTGGTTGCATTTGTCGAACAGAGAAAGGGAGCTAGCCTTTTGTTTTTGAGTTTATAAATCTCTTGATTAGAATATATGGGTTATTTGATTTTCGAGTTTGTAGGTCATCTTCAAACCTTTGAAACCCAGTTTGTTTTAATATGAAAATTGAAAAAAAATTATTTGTTATTGTTTATCTCTTATCGCTCACGAACTACGCAAGGTCTGATTCATGCGGGGTCATGATACGTAGGCAATCTCCATAAGATTCGACCACAACAAAAAAAAATGAAAAAAATCAAAAAGGAAAAATGAAAAAAATCGAAAAAAGAGAAAAGAAAAAAATGGAAAAAGAGAAAAAAAGAAAAGAAAAAAAAACATCAAAAAAAAAGAGAAAAAGAAAAAAGATGTTGTTAATAATGAGGACCGACTGAGTCCATTCTAACCTGTTTGTTTCGCAAATAAAGTTAAGGTGGTTGGTTTGTGGTAAGCCGGACAATGACACTCAGAGTCCTTCACTTGCATCTCATGATACACACTCTGCGAGGATTGGACCTGATAGCAGAAGCACTCAAATCCTATCGGGAACTTGTTGACGGAGGTTGATGATATTGAAGCTGGCAATGGTCTTGACAATACTAATGCAAAGCTCAGTGGCTAAGATGCCAGTTTTGATAAAGTGGGAGGACGCTCCGTTCCTTGGTTAGCAAGAAAGAGGCATTTGGTGGCTTATTTTGTTGTCATTTCTGTTGTTCGGATTATTAAGATTGTAATTCGGATATTGTTTTGTGTCAATATCTTTCCGCTTATCTTTCCGTTTTGTCATAGCGGTTTGTTTAAGTTTTGTCCAGGTTGTTTAGGATTTCATTCTGGTTTGTTTCGTTTGTTTTGTTATTCAAACCATTTCACCGGTAGTCTAATACAAAATCCTGTCTTTATTATTTCCATTCATCTTTTTGTTTAGTCCTTTTATCATTTTGTTCAGCGCCGATTCTAGTGACATGACATGCGCTTACAGTTTGGGCCTAATCTTAAAAGTTGATCATAAAACCCTGGGAAGGTGATCAAAGCATTTAAAGGAAATAAGAACGGTCTGAGATTATTTGGAGCTCGAGTCATGTGGAACAAGGGCAAGTTAAACACAAAGAAAAACCGTTAAAAGCAAGATTCGCCAAATTGGCATGAGGGCCGTTCAAGATAATGAAGGTGTCGCCCAACGGTGCTTTAGAAATGACAAAGGAAAAATAAAAGGTTAAACATAATTGTCAAGTCCAGCACCATCGGAAGAGGTTATAAATCTATTGTTTAATTGTGTTGTTTGCACTTAGCATGTTTTGAAGACTGGAATGACGAAGGCATTTTGTTCTGCTACCCAAACATTTTATCCTTCGTTACCCCTTTTAAGCCTTATTTATTTTCTTTCATACCCCTCGTTCGGAATCAGTAGCAATGAAGAGAAAAAGAGAAAGAAAGAAAACCACAAAACGAAAAAAAAAAGAAAAAAAAAAGAAAGGAAAAGAAAAATGATAGCATAAAAAAAGAAAAAAAAAGGAAAGTCAAATGAAAACTGAGAAATTGGGAACTACGTTTGACCTGATTCCTCAAAGAGGATACATAGGCGCTTCACGGCTCGGTCATAGTTTTGAAAAATGAAAAAAAAAATCAATCAATTAAGATATCCCCAAGCAAGAAACTGGGGCAGAGGTTGCGGTCGTTGTAAATAAATCTGGTTCCGAAGGTTGTAATTAATGACCCAAAATCGATGCATTTTTTAGCCTTTAATACCCTTTCTTTCTAGCCCTATCCAAAACCCACATTACGGTCCAAAAAAAGACCTTCTGATCAGTCTTCAAAAGATGCCGAGTCAGACAAATGAAGAGTCTTACCGGCGAACATAACATTCTGTTCCACAGCAGAAAGGACTCTAATCTCCAACAGAAAGAGTCATACCGGCAACACTCCAAATCCCCAGCTGGAGAGAGATATAAAACGAGAGAGTCTTATCGGTGAAAACCTTCACAGGCACCATAAGGTGATGAAAGCTGAGAGACAAACCAAAATGAGAGAGACTTGATAGTGAAAACCCTTTGGGCACTACAAGTCGAATAAGATTGAGAATCAGATGGGGAATTGCCAAATGAAGATCTTGAAAGATGATTGACGGTAGAGGATAGGCCACATGTGCGTGTCATGACCATTAGAGTCGGTATCTGCGTTTGATAGGTTTTTATTTATAGTTTCTTTTGTCAAAGAGTCATCGTTTTCCTTTGTTTTTTTTATTCTGTTCCCTTTTATCTTTTCCCTTTCATAGAAAAATCCCCAATAGAGTCTGTTTGGTCATAACAAGTGTGAATTGACTTCAAAATATGCCATCAGCTTTCCAAATATGCAAGATGAGATCTGACTAGTACATCCAAATGGTATAGTCAGCAAGGAACAAGCGCGAGGCCAGTGTCAAAAAGATATCCCCAGCAAGAGGGATATCCTTGCCAAGGTTATAAACCTCAAGGCCAAGGCCCGTAAACAAAGCAAGGAAAGCAGTGAGCATGATTTGGCGAAATCCATACTAGACTAGAAGGTCGGGGAAATGCCAGTTTCCGAGCTATGCCACAAAAGAAGAGGGATATCCCCAGCAGAAAGGGATTATCCCTAGCAAATAATATCATCCCCAACAAGTTGTGGAGCACAGAGCAAGGAAAGAAAAGGGAAAAACCATCCCAGCAGGAGTATCACAACCAACCACCGCGTTTTAAACTAACAAATTTTGTTTAATTTGAAACAGATAAAGGAAATGGCATTGATGACAAAAATGCATGCCATAAGGGAGACTGTCAAACTGGGGCAGAAAATTTTCCTTTCATTTAGAAAATTTTCTGGAAGTCAGGTACCCATTCGGGGAAGAATAAAGATAACGCCAATCTCAAGGGAAGTGGTCTTAGAACCAGTGTTGCCCCAAACATAATAAGTTTCAATGGAGGAAGTTGTTCCCCAGCAAAGGGATGAAACTTGAGCTCAGAAAAGCAGAAGGCCAGTCTCAAGGGACGCAATCTTCGAAGGAAGAAGCTATGCAAAAAAACAAAAAAAAGAGAAAGCAAAAAGAATAAAAAGTATATATATAAAAAAAAAACAAGACCTAGTCTGATGAACCTTCTCCTAGGATCAAAATCTTAGTCTGATGAATTTTTCTCCTAAGATACCAAAAAAACAAGACCTAGTCTGATGAACCTTCTCCTAGGATCAAAATCTTAGTCTGATGAATTTTTCTCCTAAGATAGAGACCTAGTCTGACGAACCTTCTCCTAGGATCAAAATCTTAGTCTGATGAATCTTTCTCCTAAGATACCAAAAAAAAAGACCTAGTCTGATGAACCTTCTCCTAGGATCAAAATCTTAGTCTGACGAATTTTTCTCCTAAGATAGAGACCTAGTCTGATGAACCTTCTCCTAGGATCCAAATCTTAGTCTGATGAATCTTTCTCCTAAGATACCAAAAAAACAAGACCTAGTCTGATGAACCTTCTCCTAGGATCAAAATCTTAGTCTGATGATTTTTCTCCTAAGATAGAGACCTAGTCTGACGAACCTTCTCCTAGGATCAAAATCTTAGTCTAATGAATCTTTCTCCTAAGATAACCAAAAAACAAAAAAAAACAAAAAAAGACCTAGTCTGATGAACCTTCTCCTAGGATCAAAATCTTAGTCTGATGAATTTTTCTCCTAAGATAGAGACCTAGTCTGACGAACCTTCTCCTAGGATCAAAATCTTAGTCTGATGAATCTTTCTCCTAAGATAACCAAAAACAAAAAATGACCTAGTCTGATGAACCTTCTCCTAGGATCAAAATCTTAGTCTGATGAATTTTTCTCCTAAGATAGAGACCTAGTCTGACGAACCTTCTCCTAGGATCAAAATCTTAGTCTGATGAATCTTTCTCCTAAGATACCCAAAAAAACAAGACCTAGTCCGATGAACTTTCTCCTAGGATCAAAATCTTAGTCCGATGAATTTTTCTCCTAAGATAGAGACCTAGTGTGACGAACCTTCTCCTAGGATCAAGATCTTAGTCTGATGAATCTTTCTCCTAAGATACCAAAAAAACAAGACCTAGTCTGATGAACTTTCTCCTAGGATCAAAATCTTAGTCCGATGAATTTTTCTCCTAAGATAGAGACCTAGTCTGACGAACCTTCTCCTAGGATCAAAATCTTAGTCTGATGAATCTTTCTCCTAAGATACCAAAAAAAAATCAAAATCTTAGTCTGATGAATCTTTCTCCTAAGATAACCAAAAAACAAAAAGACCTAGTCTGATGAACCTTTTCCTAGGATCAAAATCTTAGTCTGATGAATTTTTCTCCTAAGATAGAGACCTAGTCTGACGAACCTTCTCCTAGGATCAAAATCTTAGTCTGATGAATTTTTCTCCTAAGATAGAGACCTAGTCTGACGAACCTTCTCCTAGGATCAAAATCTTAGTCTGATGAATCTTTCTCCTAAGATACCAAAAAAAACAAGACCTAGTCTGATGAACCTTCTCCTAGGATCAAAATCTTAGTCCGATGAATTTTTCTCCTAAGATAGAGACCTAGTCTGACGAACCTTCTCCTAGGATCAAAATTCTGATGAATCTTTCTCCTAAGATACAAAAAAAAAAACAAGACCTAGTCTGATGAATTTTCTCCTAGGGTCAAAATCTTAGTCCGATGAATTTTTCTCCTAAGATAGAGACCTAGTCTGACGAACCTTCTCCTAGGATCAAAATCTTAGTCTGATGAATCTTTCTCCTAAGATACCAAAAAAAATAAGACCTAGTCCAATGAACTTTCTCCTAGGATCAAAATCTTAGTCTGATGAATATTTCTCCTAAGATAATAAAGAAAAAAAAAGCGTTTGAATTTGAAATAAAACAAAAAAAAAATGATAAAAAAGAGAGAGTCATTTTTAGTTTTCTTAAGATTATCAATGTTTAGTTTTCCTAAAGCCAGACGCCCACCTGTATAACGAGAGGAATACATTCCAGTCTTTACTTTTCAAGTGTTGAAATTGGGAGCCCGCCCATAATAACAGAGGAATACATTCAGTCTTTAGTTTCAAGTGTTGAAGTGGGGAGCCCGCCCATATAACAGAGGCATACATTCAGTCTTTAGATTTCTAGTGTTGAAGCCAGGCGCCCACCTGTATAACGAGAGGAATACATTTCAATCTTTACATTTCATGTGTTACCTGTATAACGAGATGAATACATTTCAGTCTTTTCATTTCAAGTGTTGAAGTTGGGAGCCCGCCCATAGAACAGAGGCATACATTTCAGTCTTTACATTTCATGCCAGGCGCCCACCTGTATAACGAGAGGAATACTTTTCAGTCTTTACATTTCATGTCAGGCGCCCACCTGTATAACGAGAGGAATACATTTCAGTCTTTACATTTCATGTTTAAGGCGCCCACCTGTATAACAAGAGGAATACTTTTTAGTCTTATACTGCAGATTTTGGAAATCAGTAACCCCACCGGAAGGTAGAAGGTTACAACAGGAATCCCCAGCAGGAAACAATAAAAATCCCCAGCACCGGGAAGCAGAAGGCTACGACAAAAATCCCCAGCATTCAACCAAGTTATAAATAGCAGAAGCTCGCCTCAAGAATGCGAGTCAACAGTCTGAGATGGTCAACAAAAGCTGGTCACAAAAACAAAAACAAAAAAAAAGGAGAGAAAATGAATCCAAAGTACGGAAGTGGAGAACATATGTGGTCTGCTCAAGAACTAGCACCTACAACTAGCAAGTGTCAAGGTTCAAATCCAAAGTCTGTATGAAGCACCATTCAAGACTCAAGACCAAGTTTGAGAAGACTTAAAGATAGGAATCCTTGTAACTAGTAGCTGATAGGCTTAGTTAGTTTTTTTCAGTTTTCATTTTTGATGTAATGACAGGACCACGGACCGGAACCTTAACGGAACGGCACCGCGATCGGCTCTTCACCTCGGTACACTTTACCATCTCTCTCATTTCCGAACTACACGTGGCCTGATTCCTGTATAACCAAGGATATGTAGGCAGCTCAGATACCAGGGCTCGGTCACATTCCCTTCCTTTCCTTAGTGTAGTCCGTCCAAGTAATGGTCGGGGTCAAAAACATGTCTAGTCGTTCTTTGTCGGAAAAATCTTCGTGTTTCTAGTCAAAGAGGGGCAGCTGTAGACACCTAATTTTTGACCCTCCCCGAGAATTTTCACATTTTTAGCGTGAATATGTGAAATTGGGTATAATATAGCCATTTTAACTATTTTTACTTTATTTTTATCGCAAAAGAAAATTACAAAATATATATATATAAATTTTAGTTTATGTATTTCTCATAAACTTGAAAAAAATACAAAAAATAGTACCTTATTTTGTACCTTACATAATTTCGAAAATTACCAAAAAATATAGTTCTATTAATGTTTTGTAGTCATTTTAATTTTGAAAAAATACAAAAATATTACTTTATATAAAAACAAAAATTACAAAAAAATATATAGTTTTATTAATATTTTGTCGCTATTTTAATCTTGAAAAAATATTAAAAAAAAGATATAGTTTTGTTTTAAATATTAGGCTTATTTTTAGTAGCTATTTTGCATACATAATCAGTTGAGCAACGTTGTGTTCCTTATTCTCGGGTCCGGGCAAAAGAATAATATTCGGGTTCAAACTACCCGTTTTTAGGCCTAATTTTCGGACCTAGCCCATAATAATCCGAGTCCACCACACATGGGGGATACACGTTGGGAACACGGACGGAACACCACACACGGGGAACCCCACCACGCGTGAGGGACACAAGTCTTGAACCCCACCACGCATGGGGGTCTATTTTCTTTTGCAAAAAACTACAAAAACACACGGACAAAGGGTTAGAACGGACAGATTTGAAAACCGAGGGGCACTATTCATTCATCTTCTCCAAAAGGAGAAGAACAAAAAACCCTAGGAGCCTACCCAAAAGAAACGTGAAACCACCAAACACCACCACCAAACAGACCCTTCCACCACCAAACAGGCCCCTCGACCCTACTGTCCGAACACCAGCCCACGACCACTCCTCCTCCTCCTAGCTCCATCAAACCCGTCGTCACTGCCCATACGACCACTCCTCGATCCTCCATTAAATCCGACGACCACAGCTGTTGCTGCTGCGTCATCACTGACCATAACCCCACTCCTCCTGTCCAAACTCCCTTCATCGACCATAAACTCCGATCGTCTACCACCAAACGGGCTCGTTACCAGCTCCAGCCCAGCGACCATAACCCCGCCACCACCAAATAGGCTCTCTACCAGCTCCAACCCAACAAACGACCACCACCAAACGACCCTTCCAGCAAGCCCCCCCCCAACGCACCAGTCCCGTCGACGCTGCCCTTCGACTGCTGTTGCCCGGAAAAACCAGTAGCTTCATTATCTCCTTTCGAGCAGCAGTTGTGGCTATGTTGCTGCATTGCATCGCCAATGACCACCTAAACCAACCTCTCTTCGTCTCCAGACCTCCAGAAACGACCAGCCAGTGCAGCCATGAAATCACTCTTGAGGTTGCCGTTCGTGTTATGAGTTCCGTCGAGGTCGTTGCTGTCCATTTTTGGCGAGTTCAAGATGTTGAAGCTCGACGTTGCTATTAAACGTGAGTATTCATGCTGCTTTTTGTTGGCTCGGTGTGTTCTTTGCTTGCACGTTTTGTCTAGGTAAATCTGAGTATTAGTAATATATTTGTCGTATCTTAAAATTTATATTGTCATGTTAGTTTATCACTGATTGTTAATGTTATGTTCTGTTGTTAATGTTTATATTTCTGTTTAGCACTGATTGTCAGTTGCTTTGCCATTTGTTGTTAGGTTGTGAGATTATTAGCTTGTACTTCATTAAACTAGATTAAGAAGAAAAAAAGTGATAGTTTATAAATAGCTTCAAATTAGTGATTTGTGGCAATATTGTTGTTTGTATGTAATTAGATTAAAGGAACCGAGGGTGCATCTCATGTGACCCGGCTCCAATTTGGAACAAAGTTAAATAGAACTTGTCGTGAACCACTAGTGCGTTACGTATAGCAGGGCTTGCAATATATTTTAATAACTTTGAATTAACTCTTTAAATAGATAAAGTAAAAATGTAGTAACTTTAAGTTTACCCTTTTTTTTTAAAAAAACAATAATAAAATGAGACGAGCCTCGCCAAATGAAAACACACAGATTGCGGGGCCCTCACAAAAATATATGTGTTAATTACTTAGAACTCGGGAGGGCCGTTTAGAGAATTTCATGGCCTTCCCAAAATAATGACGCGATAGTCTCTTTAGGCGCGTGTTTAATAGTTTACTTTTTTAAGCTTGGGTGTGCATTTCATGCGAGCCAAATCCAAATCCCAAAACATCAAATAAAATGTGTTCCGGATTGTGGGTGCATTTCATGTGACGCAGTCCAAAGACGTGTTTTAAGCGATGTTCACATTCTTTTAAAAATAATAATAATAAAAGCGGTAAAAAGTTAAAATTGGCAAATCGGTTCATAATTGTATTTAAAATCAGATAAATAAGCCGAATATGACAGTTGAGCGACCGTGCTAGAACCACGGAACTTGGGAATGCCTAACACCTTCTCCCAGGTTAACAAAATTCCTTATCCGGATTTCTGGTACGCAGACTGTAATATGGAGTCATTCTTTTCCTCAATTCGGGATTAAAATTGGTGACTTGGGACACCCTAAATCTCCCAAGTGGCGACTCTGAAATAAATAAACGAATCCCGTTTCGATTGTCCTTTAATTGGAAAAAACTCCCTTGTACCCTCGCGGGTGCGGAAAAAGGAGGTGTGACACCAGGGAGACCTCATCTCCCTCTTCTTCAGAGTCTTCCTCTTCTGCAACTTTCCTTTTTGCAGAAGAAGAACCCAAAACTATTTCCCGGGATCTTTCTAGAGAGATACGGGTTCCTGAAGGAGTACGGGTTCCCGAGGAAATACGAGAAGTCGCAACTGCTTCAGCAGTAACTCCTCGAGTAGCAAATCCTGACGAAAGGAAGGATAGAAATTAGAGCAATAAAAGAGAATATAGACACGAAAGGCACAAAATATAAATTCTTACCATGAGTCTTTACCTTCCAACCAAAACGGTTAGAAAGTGCTTTCCAAGACCTACCGTCCATCGGTGCGATCTTCAGCAATTTATCTACCCAACTATTGAAGTTGGAAACATCCCCCACAACTCCCATGGTAGCTAAAAAAACAACAAAAGCAAAATTAGAGAAGTTTGGCAAACTTGAAGGAAAAAGGTACGAGAAGGTTAAAAGACTTACGTGCAAAATTCCACTTCTCAGGGAAGGGAACATTATCCTCACCCACTAAACCAACAGTGGGGGCAGCAACAAATCGGGCATACCAACCGCGGTCTTTGTCATCTTCGGGACTCACCAAAACCCTCTTACTCCTAGCTACTAGTGTAAAAACACCATTGCGAAAAAGTCTAGGTGAGTAAAGATGAATCAAGTGGGGGAAAGTAAAAAGAACTTCGCTTTAGTGGCTAAATGCCTTAAACAGGCAACAACCCTCCATATGATCGGACCAATTTGGCCCAAACAGACGTTGAATGATCGGACCAATTTGGCCCAAACAGACGTTGAAGAAACGGCAATATTCGAGAATGACTGGGTCAATCGCTGGTCTGAACCCTAAAGTAAAAGGGTATGTGTAAACAAAAGAAAACCCAATTAAATAAGAAGTTATTCTATGATTTGGATTAGGGATAATAATAGGAAAATCGTTACTCCAATGATAGTCCATACGAACCACAGAAGTCAAAACTTCTGTAATTTGAGTGGGGTAAGTATCAACACGATCTAAAGCGGAAATCTGATTTCTAAGAGATTCCCTATTGTGGTAACAAAATAATTCTGTAGGGACTCTCTTATACTAAAGGCTCGCATAATGGTTCAGAAGGTTCTTTACTCCTAGAAGAAGATTTGTGAGAAAGGGAACCTCTGGTTCTGGAAGAAGGACCAGAACTAGAAGAAGGCATAGACGAACCACCTCGAATAGATCCTAAGCTACGAAGCCTACCTCCCCTTCTATGCCTAACATGGGCATTGGGGAAAGAATCAACAATGGAGACTTCTCGAGAGTGAGGGTTTAGTGAAGACATAGTGAAGAGGAATGATGTAAAGAAGAAGTAAACAGAGAATTGAGAAATTAAATGTTCAATAAAACTTTATGAGGTAAAAGACAAGGGAAGAAGTTATATTTATATTAATAATCGACCGCCAAAGGTAAAAGTGCAGTGAGGGAAGGATCACAGTTATGATAACTGGCACTTCGTAAATAGTGGAACCATAAAAACCTTGAAAAAGGGCTGCAAAAACTGCAGAACCAATGGAAAATTGATACGTGTACAGAGTATTAAATGGAAGTGACAATTGAAGCGTCAATTTTGTCATAGCATTAATGGTGACAAAAATTCTCGTTTTAATGAAATTCACTTCCCAAATATTCAACTGATGAATAAATGGAAAGTGGGGGGACTATCTGTATTGGGAAAAATTACATTTATATAAAGATGATGTGTCGTGACTCGTGGACTGGTCAAATAGTCAAAGAATTATAATTAGTCAAGAGGCACGCGCAACAATAGAAACGAGCAAGAGGCACGGGTGGCCATATCTATTTAAGTCATTTATATCCAAGAATAAAAAAGGAATGGATCTGACCATGGTAAAGAGCGCAGATACAGAATTTGACAGGCATTAAATACTGGATACGTTAGAGAAATTTGTATTGATTATAATGATTATGTAACGTAGCATTCAATGTCTTTAATTATTCATAATAGCCTCATTATGATTTGGGGAAAACGCATATCTTCAAGATACCTATAAAAGGGAGGTATCTGATCAATTGTAGGGACAAAAGACATTATCGGAATATACTTTGATTTACTTGTTTTTTCTCCTGATTACACTCTAATTATCCCAAATTACTTTCCTTTGCATATTCTTTTGATTATCAATAACCCGTGTTCTTCTAAATTCTAGCTTTGACTGAAATTCTATTTTTTGGTTAAACAAAAGGTATAATTAAATCACTTAATTGTAGGCATTAATAATGGATTGAGAGCCTTTTAAGGTGGAATGTATATATTTTGTAAACAAAACTTGTGTAGGTCGAGTAAATAACAAAATATAGATAATTTTGATAATAAAGTTTCAAATAGTGTATAAGAATGAAAAAATACCTAAATAATAAAGCAAACGGCCGTTACCTTCAAAGTGTTTTCTAAAATCACATATATTCACGTGCACCCTTAATGTATTGAATGGAAAAAAAAACAAACTTATGCAATCAAGACACTTTCTTTTTATATAAATATTTATCTTCTAACTACGATTAAGTTTTTCTATAACCGATAATGAAAAATTATTTATACTATCAAATCACATAAAAATACTATAATTATAGGTGAACCGCATATAATAAGTATATATTAGCTACTTAAAAATTAAGGTGAGTGACATATTGTTACCATACATAGATAATATTAAAATTATTTACATTACATATAAAGTTAAATCCCGAGTTTAATTTTTTTACAGTACATATGCATCTATGATAAAATGCATATTAACCACCTAGTATAAGATTGACATATCACGGTAAGTTAATATACGGTGGGTAAATATTGCTCATTTTTGGGCTTCACGCCCTCCTTGTTTAGCATCTTCTTTTAAGTTTTAACCTCCACACCGCCAGCCACTCTGTCAACAGTTTGGAGTCGTAAAATCTGAGCAAAGCTAACAACTAGTTGCAGTTATATCATCACAACGTGCCACGGCCCCATTCTCCTCCCCCATACCAATCTTCTACATACTCTCACTTTCCTAAACCCTACACTTCGTATATCCTTTCCTCTCTCTCTTTCTCCATTTCTCTGTTTAGTATGTTTCTCTAATCGCTGGTGCATAAACAAACAAACAAACAAGAATGGCGGAAAATTCATCTACAGAAGACTTAATCTGTTTACATGGAGATTTGGAGCTTCACATCGTTCAAGCGCGTCATTTACCCAACATGGACTTAACTTCCGAGCGTCTTCGCCGTTGCTTCACCGCCTGTGATGTCTGCCGGAATCCTCCGACTGACTCCACCGCCGCCGACCACGACGGAGACTATGACGTTCCCAATGTAAAGAAAAACCCCGATCAAAAAATCCATCACCGGAGAATAATCACTAGCGACCCTTACGTCACTGTATCGGCACCTCACACTGCCCTCGCCCGTACACGTGTCTTACCCAACTCCCAAAACCCTGTTTGGGATGAACATTTTCATATCCCTTTAGCACACCCTATCGACTGCTTAGAATTTCGCGTTAAAGACGATGACGTTTTCGGTGCTCAAGTTATGGGTAAGGTTAGAATTCCGGCCGAAAAAATCGCCACCGGTGAGATTATTTCCGGCTGGTTTTCCGTTATTGGCGCTTCAGGAAAACCTCCTAAACCTAACACGGCTCTTCAGCTATGGATGAAATTCGTTCCATATGATACAAACCCATTGTACAAGCAAGGTATTGCTTCAGATCCTCAACATTTAGGTGTAAGGAATACGTATTTTCCGTTGAGGAAAGGGAGCTCAGTGAAGCTGTACCAAGATGCTCATATAAGCAATAGTTTTAAGCTACCGGAAATTGAGTTGGAAAATAATAGAGTGTATGAAAACAATAGATGTTGGGAAGATATATGCTATGCAATTTCAGAGGCCCATCACTTGGTTTACATAGTTGGGTGGTCTGTTTTTCACAAGATCAAATTGATTCGAGAGCCCACTAGGCCATTGCCGCGTGGCGGTGACTTGACACTTGGTGAATTGCTTAAATATAAGTCCCAAGAAGGGGTGCGCGTTCTGTTATTAGTTTGGGATGATAAAACTTCCCATGATAAGTTCTTTATTAACACGGTATGCATCTTTTTAACTGTTACTTTTTGGATATTTTCTTTGCTGTTGTTTTAAGTATTTGTTTAGGTAGTGGTTAGATTAGAATATTGTGTTAGTGTTGCTAGTTGATGTTATTATTCTAATGGTGTGCTCAATGTATATTATAATGTTGTATTGTCTTTTCTTCCAAGCTTTCGAATGAGTGCATCAATAGTTGTAGTTCTTGTTTGTCAATCTCACAATAGTTTGAGATGGGACTTGATGCAGGCGGGAGTAATGGGAACTCACGATGAGGAGACCAAGAAGTTCTTTAAGCATTCCTCTGTGATATGTGTTTTGTCGCCACGTTATGCTAGCAGTAAACTCAGCATTATCAAGCAACAGGTTAACTTTCATAACCACCTGCTCGTTGTTATTTAATGTACCCTGACATCTTGTGATTGCTGATTTCTTTATGCACCTGTGAAGTTATTGCCTCTTGAACCATGTCATTTCAATAGTTTGCATTCAGAATCAGGCATTCAATATGGTGGAGAATGTTCTGATGAATTGGTAGAAAATATTCTTATAAGTTTGCGGAAAAAAGATAGGGATCAAGGAAGAGCTGAAATGGTTCAGCAGAACAACATAATAAATGAATGCTTGCCTTGTGTTGCTTGACAAGAATACTGTCCTGAATGAGTGGACTAAAGAAATATAGTTCTTCTAAAGCAGCAGAAATTGAGGTTTTGATGGGCTGTGTGAAGCTAAATTTTGTTTGGATTGCATAAATGTTCCTTCTGAGAGACCCTTCAATGTTTTAATGAATTAAAATCAATTAAACCAACTTCTGTAGCTTTTGGATCCATTATTTCCCATATACAGATATTCCAATGAAATGATTTTGTGACCTGAACATTCTACTATTGCTTCCAGGTAGTGGGAACCATGTTTACGCACCATCAGAAGTGCGTACTGGTAGATACACAGGCTTCCGGTAATAATAGAAAAGTTACAGCATTCTTAGGAGGGCTTGATCTCTGCGATGGTCGATATGATACACCCGAACATCGCCTATTCCGTGATCTTGACACTGTATTTAAAGATGATTTTCATCAGCCTACATTTCCTGTGAGTAGTATTTGTTCCCAATGTTTCCTTGAATAATTCTTGTATGTGTCATAAACACTCTGTGTTTACATGTGTTCTCTGTCCTTTTTCAGTGACACATTTCTTTCTTGTCATTATTTCTTTTCTGCATGGCACTCAAAGTCAATAGTTTCTTTTTCTGTTTTGATATTTCTTTTTTGTTTTTGGTTGCATGAATTAGCCAGGGACCAAGGCTCCGAGGCAACCATGGCATGATTTGCATTGCAGAATTGACGGACCTGCTGTATATGATGTGCTTATAAACTTTGCTCAGCGATGGAGGAAAGCAACAAAATGGAGGGAATTCAAGTTGTTTAAGAAAACAATGTCCCATTGGCACGATGATGCTATGATAAAAATTGAGCGTATCTCATGGATTCTAAGCCCTGCTTTTGCTGTTTTAAGGGAGGGTACTGAAATTCCAGGGGATGATCCCAAACTACATGTATATGGAGAAGGTCACTCAGAAAATTGGCATGCACAGGTAGATATTCTTTGTACTGTGAATATCTTTCATGAATATGTTACATCCCTTTCGACTCTCATCGTCATTCTTATATTGCAGATCTTCCGCTCCATCGATTCTGGTTCAGTGCAGGGTTTCCCCAAGAGAATTGATGTCGCGCAGGCACAGGCAAGGAAATCACAGCCTTTTCCTTTTTCCAAAGTTCTGCTAAAGTAGCTGTAATGTCAATGTGTAAAGAACTTTAGACAGAAAAACTTTTTTTCCCATCTCAGTTCACATTTTCTTTGGCGTTATATATGTTGCAGAACCTTGTCTGCTCAAAAAATTTGATAGTAGATAAAAGCATTGAAGCAGCATATATTCAGGCGATAAGATCCGCTCAGCATTTCATATATATTGAAAATCAGTATTTTCTTGGATCGTCATATGCTTGGGAATCGTACAAAGATGCAGGTCAAATTTTAATCTTCTTGCTATGTTTCTGAATTGCAATATACTAGACTCCACTCTTTAACACCATATGAATGTTGGCTTGGCTCTATATTCTTATCCACATGAAAAGTTGATGAACTATTGCAACTTAATGCATTGAAACTCAGAGGTAAAACTTGATAGTACCGTCAGAATCTGGTTCAGTACAAAAAATTATTATCGAAATACCCATCTTGCCACTTGGAATGCATCCTTATTTGCAAGTATTAGAGAGTTGCTTTGAACTTGTAGGATTCCAAATCATATAGCTTCCTTGAAAAAAATGATGGTTTTGAGAATGTGCAACCTTAAAGAAAATTTGTAGCTTCCACATAGTTTTCCTAGTATTTCTTTTTGAGATGTTCTCATTTCTGCACATTCTTGTAGTTGTTGCATTGCTTCCTGATTTCATTTGCTGTCCACTTGATCAGGAGCGGATCATCTGATACCAATGGAATTGGCACTTAAAATCACTAGTAAAATTAGAGCGAGGGAAAGGTTTTGTGTATATGTTGTCATGCCCATGTGGCCCGAAGGCGATCCTAAGTCAATCACTATGCAGGAAATTCTCTTCTGGCAGGTAATTTTTTCGTGAAACTCTTTGATTTTGTCTTTTGGATTTTATAAAAGAATGTAGATAGTTTTAAATAGGCAATGATTAGGTGATAATGGCCTCAATTATGCAGCTACATCAAGGAGACTTCCAGAATAGAGATGCCAGCTGTCTAGAAGGGTTATTCCATCCAAAAATCAGAATGTACTAGTTATAGGGTGCGCATTAGCATAAATAGTACCTACCTTTTTCTAATATCTACAATCTTGCCTATCCAAAAAAGATATTCTTTGTTTAGTGTTTGAAAGAGCAGATATTCTTATCTTTTAGGGTAGTATATTTCTTTCCTTAGACATGGAGGGGCAATTGAGGAAAATGACATTGAGAAAGAATGTTCATGGCATTATTTATGTCTGAGGACCTGATAGAATGAGCGAAGGGAGAATTTGATAAAGGATGCAGTACTTATCATGGCGTGTTTTCTTCACGCCTCCCACTGTTATTATTGTACTGTGCAATTTTGATTGTGATTTTTGAAGAAACTTGTGATCTGGAAAAAGTGTACAAGAACAGAAAGAAACGCACTTTTAAAGATTTTTGTATGCTTTCAACAGAGCCAGACAGTACAGATGATGTATCAAGTTATTGCAACAGAGCTCAAGTCGATGCAGCTCTTGGACTCACATCCTTTAGACTATTTAAATTTCTACTGTCTTGGTAACCGTGAAGAGATTCCAAGCTCTATCTCTCAACCTTCTGGTAATGGTGATAAGGTAATAACTTAAGGAATTTTCTTCTTTACATTTTCTTGTAAATGTATATGCACAAAATACACATGAGAGCAACTGAAGTGAAGGTTGCCTTTAACATTGATGAATATGGTTTCTAGAGTCTTAAAAAAATAGCTACTTGACTTTCTGAATTAATTGTATCTATCGTCTAAACTTTGAAGGGTATCAAATTTCCTAAACTCTGTTTCTTTCACGTTTGCTCGAACTCTATATTGGTCTCTCATGCGCTTAGAACAAATTCATCAATTATCATATCCATTTCACACTTTCTAGAGGTTTTGATGTTCCACCCTGAAAATCTATTTTCTGTGCATCACTAAATAGTACTCCCTCCGTTTCAATTTATGTGAATCTATTCCATGCCAAAAAAAATGACCCCTTTCCCTATTTGGAAACAATTTACCTTTATGTAATGATTTATAGCCACACAAAATATATGTGCATCATTTTACACCACAAGTTCAAAAGTCTCTCTTTTCTTAAACTCCGTGCCCAGTCAAATGGGTTCACATAAATTGAAACAGAGGGAGTATAAATTAACATGCTTAGATTCTGGCTAGACCTGGTTCCCTGTGAACTTTTCACTGATTGTATCTATATGCATATTACCCTCTTAGTAGTATTAAAATCAAAATCCAGCATTATTATACGTTCCTCCTGATTGTTCAATTACGGCCTTATGCCACATAATGTCTTGCATTATTGGAAGATCTTTCCGAATGGACTCAATGTCTTGCATCTGTGCATTCCAGACATAATTTTATACTCGGTACATAATTTATTCAACAGCTTGATTACAATAGTTGTAGCATGCTGTACTATGGATTGCTAGACCATTTATGAGTGAGTAAAACTGACTTGTAGAAGTGAGAGTGAGATGACTTCTTCAGCGTTCACGAATAGAATAGAGTTTCTTTAGGCACAGACCAAAACCGAACCAAATAATTGGATCCATGAGGAAATGCCGGTAATCAAAGCCTTAGTCTAATTATGTTGTGAGGGACCGAATCCAATCATAAACCCGGAAATGAAATGAAGTTCACTTCCATCAAGTTGGTAAAGTAGGCATATGAATCATTTTGACTTAAGACTTCTATTTCGGTGTAGGAAACTTATCGAAGTGCCATATGTTGAATCATGTGCCCGGATGAATTGAAAGTATTCTAATTCTAGAAAAGATAATAAAAGAACTTTCAAAAGTAAATTCAGTTGTATTATTCAGATTCAAAATGCTACTTGGGAACTGGTATCTTAAACTTAGCTCTGTATCCATATGTTGTTGTCTTTTTATGCTTGTTTTTATTTCCTTCAATGTGTGAAACACTTTTCCCTCTTTATGTTTGCTTGTTTTTGTTTTATTTTGCGTATCTGGATCTTATCAAGCTTGAATAAATGTATTGAGAAGTTATCTTATCTTTGTCATGCAACCAGGTCTCAGACTCATATAAGTTTCAGCGATTCATGATATATGTTCATGCCAAAGGAATGATAGTGGATGATGAATATGTTATTGTGGGCTCTGCCAACATAAATCAACGTTCTTTAGCTGGGTCAAAGGACACAGAGATAGCTATGGGTGCCTACCAGCCTCATCACACTTGGGCAGAAAATCAAAGGCATCCACGGGGACAGGTTAAACAGAAAAGCATTACTTTGTTTCCTAAAATTAATCTCGATTTTTTTGACCAGAGCAGAATCAGCTAATTTATGTACTCATCTTTTCTTGATCTCCAGATTTATGGATACAGAATGTCCCTGTGGGCAGAGCACCTTGGAAGGATAGAAGAATGTTTTGAGGAACCAGAGGCGTTAACATGTGTGAGGAGGGTAAATGAGGTTGCTGAAGATAACTGGAAGAGATTCGCAGCTGAAAGTTTTACTCCATTGCAAGGACATCTACTGAAGTATCCCATGCAAGTCGATGCGGATGGAAAAGTAGGTCCATTGCCTGGATGTGAATGTTTCCCGGATGTTGGGGGTAAAATACTGGGGAATCATGCCCCTACTATCCCAGATGTTTTGACAACATAATCTCAAGATTTAACATAATTGTGAGTCTCTTGGCACTGTAAAGATATATAGCTGCGATATGTTAGATTGTCATTGTTTGTACATTTTTCTGTGTTGTTATGTTGTACAATACAGGTTGGAAGACAGATGGAAATGATTTGATGCGTGTGAAATATTTCTGGCTATTTGATTGTTGATTTGTATTTGTGCTGAATAAAAGAGTAGCTGCAGTCTTTGATGTAATATCTGTGGATCTGATGGAACAATTAGTCTAGACGAATGGGAGGGATAGTGTGGATTTACTCCCCCTCCCCCGGGTGTCTACTCCTATTCAACAAGAACTAATAAGTGATAAACTAGAGATCACATAGGCGGATCTCTTATTTTATATATATAAAAATTCTGGTAATAATTAATGAGATCAACTTAAGTGATTATAAATAATACATAAACGGTTGAGATAACACATGCAATTTAGGATTTCACCAGGTTCTCCTACTTTATAAAAAAAATCTGGTAATAATTAATAAGTGATCAATCAAGTATCAGTAACACGGTCATATATATAATACATAGTCAATTTTTAGATTATACATAGGCGATTTATGATTTTATCAGGATCTCTCACTTTATGAAAATAAATTCTGGTAATAACTAATAAGCGATCAATTGAAGATCACTTAAGCGATCATAAACAATACATGAGCGATTTCTCCCACTTTATAAAAAAATAATCCTAGTAATAACTAATAAGCGCGAAGATCTTTTAGGCGATCATAAATAATGCATGTGCAATTTCTAAATAACACATTGACGATCTATCATTTCGCTAGGATCTCCCAATTTATAAAACAATAAGCGATCAATCGGAGATCACTTAGTCGATCATAAATAATACATGGGCGATTTATAAATAAATCACATGCAATTTATGATTTCACCGGGATCTCTCACTATAAAAATAATAATCATGGTAATAACTAAGAAGCGACCAACTGGAGATCACTTAGGTGATCATAAATAATATATGGACGGTTTTCAAATAACATAATAGTCGATCTATGAATTTGCCAAAATCTCCTACTTTATAAAAATAATACTGATAATAACTAATGAGCCATCAACCAGATATCAGTTAGGCGTCAAAGATAATACACGAGCAATTTCTAAATAACTTATAGGCGATTTGTGATTTTACCAAGATCTCTCACTTTATAAAAAAGTGATACTGGTAATAACTAATAAGCGATCAACCGGAGATCACTTATGCGAGCATGACTAATAAATGAGCGATTTCTAGCTAACATGTAAGTGATCTATGATTTCACCGGGATTTCCTATTTTATAAGAAAATGATCTTAGTAATAACTAATAAGCGATTAATTGAACATCACTTAAGTGATCCACTACACCAGATACCAGAAAATCAGAAATACTCCTATCTCCCATTTTTACCCAGTGAAACCAGAAAATAAAATGTACATTCATCCAAAAAGTCAATTTTGAATCGCTCTAAGTTACAAGTACAAATATCCAGTATACATTTACGTGTCACAAGTTTTGAAGGAATTTTGACACTTAACGAAAAAAATGGAAAATTGATTCATCCACTTGCTTCTGCAAACTAGAAGATATTCGGGAACTAAAATTACTATAATTAAATGGTTGAACTGAATGATCAAACTCAAGAGAGTAAAAATAACTAAAAAAGATTCTTTTAGAAATATACTAAAAAAGGGCAGCGACGTAAAAACGAGGAAGAAGAAGCAATCAACGTGCAATGTGTGTTTCTATTGCTAATTAGGTATGAAATCATTGCTTGTTAGACTTTTTTGGTGTTTTGGCTAAATTAAGTATGAAATTGTTGCTTGTTCAGTTCACTAAGCTATTGTTTTTTGGCTAAGAGATGCCTAGCCATGCGAGTTTCACTATTTCCAGTAGGATATGTTGTTTGATTTTAGTATTCTTCTCTTGTTATTTTGCAATAGAAAAAAAAAAAAAAAGAATGTACGATAGCCAAAAAAATATATCTACTTTTGATATTTGCAAAATTACTTTTTTATTTTTGTTATTTTCAATAAGGCACCCATTCTCCCAGTTAAATGATTTTGTAGATCATTACAAATTTATTTTTATTTTTATGTCTTTTTTATAAGAAAGTTTTATTTTTACACATAAAATAGCTGAAAATATACAAAAAAAAGAAAAAAATTATTTTCTTCTATTCAAATTGCACAAATTCTTCCTTTTCCTTTATAAGTTAGTGGACCCATAAGGTCACTAACAACTAGATATGGACTTCTATTGGTCTTTGCAAAAGGCCAACTAATAATTCAGCCATGGTGTAATGGTGATCTTCAAAATCGAGGGCGTAAATGTAATTTAATGCCTTCACATGAAATTAGGGGTGTTCGTCGGTCGGTAAAGTATAATACTTAGATATTTCGGTTCGGTATTTTTGATATTCAGTTTCTTAAAATGCTATATCAATACTGTATCTAATTAAATCCGGTATGATTCGATTTTTTTCCTATCGAATTCGATTTATTCGATCCGATAACTTTGGTTTATTCCATTTGAATAACTAGTGTATAGAATCATAGACTGTGATATTCTTAATTAAAATACTCAAAAGTATAAAGCTAAAAATGTTTGTTGATAAATTTTTGTCCAAAACCAGAAAATAATCAATCAAAAGATAGAAAACTGTATATAAAGAAATAAATTTGATCATTAGAAATATTTTGTTACTTGCTTAGAGTTAATTGATAAACTTAGAAAATAAAGAAAAGTAAATTTTTTGATTTTTATATTCATGTTATAACTAATAATTTGTATATTGTGTAATATAAGATATATTTCGGTACGATATCAATATTTCAGTATTTCATTATAAAATACCAAATACTATACCTAATATCAATTTTTTTTAAAAACTTAAAACAAAATATCATACCGAATACTATAATATCGAATACCAAATACTAAAATTTTAGATTTCGACACAATAATTTGATATTTACCAAATTATGCACCACCCTACCTAGAATTCCGGTTAATTAGGTTTGAAGTTTGTGCGTTGTTTATTTTAGAAACAAGTTATCCAATTATTAATTATTTAATGATTAGATATTTTGAGATTAATTATCCTATATTATAAAAAAATATGAGTACAATTTCGAGATAACTAATTACAAAATTAGTCTGTGTACACACTAGATCCCCAGATCCCATTAAGTGAGTTTAGACTATATTGTTATTGTAATTACAAAATTAGTTAGACCATAATTTTTTTTGAATGGAACATTCATCTCAAATTTAATCCCAAAATTAATTCTTTTCCCCTCGTATTAGCTCATCGTTCTTCGAAAGTCGATTCAGCAGCAAAATCCTTTCTCCTCAATTTTGGGGATTTAGGGTTCGGTTCTTTCTCCAGAAATGGCAAGCTCTCTTTCCCTCTTTCGTCTCCCAGTATCATTCTACTGCGAACATATGTGTTATATGAATTGCATCATTCAGTAACTCTTTTTTTAATTCCTAATTAATTGTGGAAACAACAAATTTATGATCTTTACGATTCCTTGCAGGCTGATTCTACTCGCAAAAGGTACAAATCTGTTTCTCTAGCTAAGTTCCATATCTGTCTTTTTTATTTTTTTGCTGTATATTCGTTGAAGCGCCTTGCTCCCACTCCGTCTTAACTTTCGTTAATTGCAATTTTTTTTGCGTTAGGGTTTTTCATCTGTTTTTTCAGATTATTTCTTTTTTCATTTTGGTTTGTTGTCCTTGTGAAGGGTGAATACATGACTAATTTTAGATGCTCTCATATGTGTATATATGACTAATTTGTCTATTTCTTACCAAGTTGTCTCAAGTTGACAAACTTTTAGCTGGTTAAGGCAAATTTTCTGTTAATTTAAGCATATGTAGCTCACTTTTTCTGTGTTAATGAGCTACATAGACAAATTTTAAAAAAATAGGCAAGTATATGTAGCTCTTTTTTTATCAAATTAAAGACAACAACAATGTGATCATTTATCAGGGAATAGTGGTAGCAAGTCATTCATCCTATACATTTCTTTTGCAATGGCAAATAAGGTTCAACTTAAAGCAAAAATTTCCAAATGAAGTGTCTCACTATATGGTCTTCGTAGGTCCTCATACATATTGAATAAAATGATTTTCGGCTAGGTCTTTCTTGAGTTTGTGTGTGATCACGACAGAAAGTCAATCTATGGATCAACAGTTACGAATAATTTTTTGACGATCTTTATACGTATAATTGCTAAGCATGTTTCCGGAGACATATATTCAGTCTTAGTAATGCATCTCTATTATCTTTTTTTGTACACAAGTAAAATCTCCAATACATTTTCTTTTAAGGCATCAACTTTACTTGTAGTGATTTTCATGGAAGTTTTATGAGCTACATATGCTTGCAAAAGATGCCATCGTTACTCAAGGAACCATCTTAAAGACACATGTCGTTGCTGTGAATTTTTTTTTTTGTGGGTTCAACTGATTAGGACTGAACTGGCTCGATGTTGTATTTTCTGGACTTCCCAGGTATTCCCGCTCTCCTTCTCCTTGGGAAGAAAAGTCAAGATCTCGCTCTCGATCAAGGTCTAGATCCCGATCCAGATCATGGTCAAGGCCAAGAGGAAGATCCAGGTCCAAAAGTCAAGGAAGGTTGAGTGGATTTTTAGCTTTACTCCATCTTCTTTATGTTAACAGCTTCTTTTGGGTTACTCTGATTTTTTCCTCCATGAGTTATTTAGGGCTGAAGTTTCTAATCCTGGAAACACACTCTATGTGACTGGATTATCTACAAGGGTCACTGAAAGGGACCTTGAGGAGCATTTCTCAAAGGAAGGAAAGGTTGGTTTTTGGTTTACATATGAGCAAGTTGTTTTCTGATTCGCCTGGTTCTGTTTCTGCCATGTTTCTGTGCTCATACCAAGGTTTTCTCTCTTTCAAAATCATCTGTATTGTATCTATTCTTTATAATGAAAGTTTTTTCATTTATGATGATAATCTCGGCAACAGCCAGTTTTTTTTGGAGTTTATTTATGAGCAAAGTCTTGTCAATGCATTTATCGAGACATTGATGTGTTGTGGCATTTTGGCTGGAATCATTTCTCATTGTTCATACTTTTAAGACTTGCTGTTGAAGTTTCTCTTTTACTTTCTGTTGACTAGGTGAAGTCAGTTTTTCTGGTTGTGGAGCCCCGTTCTCGTATCTCTCGTGGTTTTGCTTTTATAACAATGGACAGTCTTGAGGATGCTAATCGCTGCATTAAGAACCTTAACCAGTCTGTCCTTGAAGGCCGGTACATAACAGTGGAGAAGGTGAGCTACTTCTACCTTGATTGGTGAACCATGTTCTGTTGGGTTGCTTATCTGTTTTCGTGACTTGGAGGTTTTCTGGCTATATTCAGAAGACATTACCTCAGCTGTGTTGGCAGCAATCAAAGATGATCAGTTCTTCCCTTGCAACATTATATTCACTCAGCTTGATCAATGGCCCGCTAAAACAGCTTTTCACATGCATCTCATCAGCTAAACATAGCAACTATATTGCCCAACAACTATACAACCTCAGCAAATACTTTCAACTCAACTAATCGACAGTCATTATCAACAATCTAATCAGGCTTTTATGGTATCTCAACCCGGCGATTGTTCTATCTCCATCTTTTTAGCTGTTATAAGACATGCAAAAATATTTAAGCTGCTTTACTGTACGACTAGTGTGATATTATATTTCTTAGTATTCTTCATCAAAGATATAACATTTCTTAGTAATGGACATTGTTATGTGCTTCTGCCGCCTTCCTTGCCATTATCTCCAGGTATGGAGAGGTACTTGGAAGACTTAGATTTTTGTTGCCAGATTAGTTGAATGTAATGTTCTTCCATTACAAGGAGCACATTTCCTGTTCCTGTTTGTTCTGGATGTAGACATCATATCAGATTTTAGAGAATAAGAAGATATATCTGTTTTTCAGTGTTGAAGAAAATGCCGATGATTTGGAAATGTTATATTTCTTCCATTACAAGGAGTACATTATCTAGAATACAGTACCCGATCTGGATAACCCATTTGTTCCTGTATGTTAACATCATAAGTTCAGATTTTACATAATGAGATAATATATTTGTTTTCCAGTCTCGTAGAAAACGCCCAAGGACTCCAACACCTGGTCATTATCTTGGACTTGAGAGCACACGGGGTGATAGTAAGCTTCTGATGCTTTGTAAGTTTGTATTCTATCTTCTGACTAAATTATGGAATCTCTGAAGTTTTCATTGCTTTGGCCGAAGGATATTGTGGTGATCGTGGTAGGTATCGTGGCCGTGATGACTATGGGTATCGAAGACCTCCAAGGCGCTCGCCATATAGAGGTGTACGAGGTTATTCTCCTAGGCGCTCTCCCTATGCTGGAAGGTCAAGACGTCTGCGATCCCGGTCATATTCTCCTTATGAGAGGAACTATCATCGTGGTTCTAGATAGGGGTTTCACAAGGCATATATGGTTAACTCTCTGGCGATGAAAACTGCTTGTAAGGATCTATAAGTTTGATGTGGACTAGCACTGAGGGTGTAAGGTGTTACAGTAGCAGTGAATGAATGTTGTACTTGTATGTGTGATGTGCCGTCACCTATCCCTATCATTAGCTTATACCTGTAATGTCGATAAAGCTGTAATCTTTCTGAAGCTCTCCTTCGTTACATGTCATTTTGTTGTTGGCGTGGACTTAGCGATGGTTTAAGAAATCTGTTGGTTCAATTTTTCCTGCCTACTGACTTTCTGACGTGGTTTGGCTTGTCACGGTTATCGCCCTTGTACCTGCGAATTTCTTTTGCTTAGTGACTTTCTGACTTGATAACAGGGTGAAATTAATTATCTCGTTACTCAATTACTTGTAGTTATGATCGTTCTGCTTGAACATTTCTCATTATATTCATCGTCTTTTAACAAAATGTCTATGGTTTTGGCGTCGTTGAGGTGGGTTGCCAAGATTCTTTTCTGTGGCATGTACACGGGTGGTTGGAGGTTGGAGCATACGCGGGACTATCAACCTGTGTGTAAGCAATTTTACCCCTGAGCTTGCGACTTGGATTACTACTGTGAAAATGAAAACGGTAAACTTCACCTTCTAATAGCTTTCCGGTATGTCTTAGTTGAACGGTCGAACCAAATAGTGACCTGACATAACAACAAAGCGAAGTTGCCACTTAGTAGCCAGAAAGTAGGCAACAAGAAGAAAAGAAAAGCAACAGAAGTTGAGGCCGAGAATAGCGAATAGTGAGTTTTTACCATAGAATTTTTCACGTTAAAATAGTTGCTGTGTAGTTTTATTTGTCTCTTGGATATTTTTTCTGACATAACAATAAATGGTTTTTCTTGGGGAAATGTGGCCTTTTATCCTTACCATTGAATCGAAATTACCTTTACAACAAATCATGCATAAGCACCAATTGTTGCAGGTACCAAGAGTGAGTTGCATGTATCCTAATAAAAGTGATTACAACCCATATTGTTTATTGCAGGATGGTCCAACTCCAACCCCACTTGCATTTGCATCATTCTGTTACAAACATAAGGATCGACGAGCTTATCAAGTTGTTGAAACAGCTTTCCAAGGCTCATTAGTTATATTTGACCAAAAAATATAAATCTTTGGCTAAACTAATTAAATAAAAGGATAAAGAGTTAATCTTAGTTAAAGATAATGATCTTTGATCTAAAATCGATTTATGCGAATAACGTGGGACCACATCGAAGTGGATTTAATCTAATACATATTAAATGTTACGATTATTAATGGAACGAGAATAATGATAAGCAATAAATAACAATAAATGACACTAAATGTAAATAGAGAGAATGATTCACCAATATTGAATGAGGTGGATGATTCCTCTTTCTAACAATGATGCAAGACAAACAAGTATGGGAATATTGGAGACTTTCTCGGATCTGATGTGAAAAATGTAGAATAAGTAATGAACAAAATCTCTTTGGGAAAGCAGAGTTTGTATCTATCTCTAGAGTCAACTTTTCAAGAGAATTCTTATCATATAGAATATTGCATGCCTTTTGCCTTATCTCTCATACTATTTATATGAGATATTCCCAAAGAACCCTAAAAGGTACAAACATAGGGAATATTCAATAGAATATTCCCTTTGAAGTTTCCAAAGCTATACTAGCTGTTACTTCTGTCCATGCTGCTCGACCTCGGCCCTGATAAACCACTCCGCGGCTTGTTCTGTTGACCATTGATCGACCCCGGCCAAACTGTCCACATTGATTTGCAGGTCACTCATGACGATCATCTCCACGTATCGAATTTCTCTAGTTCGATTTTGACCCATACAGTTAGTCCCTCCGCTTATCGAGGTCGTCTTTTGGTCGACCTCAATGAGTGGACTTCATTAGCCATAGT
Source organism: Nicotiana tabacum (assembly GCF_000715075.1). Classification (NCBI taxonomy): domain Eukaryota; kingdom Viridiplantae; phylum Streptophyta; class Magnoliopsida; order Solanales; family Solanaceae; genus Nicotiana; species Nicotiana tabacum. The sequence continues at coordinate 143,353,623 of NC_134082.1, forward strand.
TTGAGAAATTCGGATGGGGAGATCGAGTGGTGAGGGTTGCGGCTGAGATGGTGATGTGGCATTTTGAGGACCACACCTAATGACGTTGGTTCAGAGTGACGTCACGGCTTTACGCGTCATCATTACGCATCTTCTCGATGCGTTGCATCGCTTCCTGTGCCCCTGTCGTTTCGATCCCTGTGCATTTGACGGTTATTGTCTCGATCCTAGCACCTGTGTTCTCTATAAATTAAAAGGGGGGAAACCCTTTGAATGAACCTTTACATTTTTCAATCCCTGAACCTGCATCTTTTCTTCTCTTCTTCTTCTTCTTCTTCTTCTTCTTCTTCTTCTTCTTCTTCTTCTTCTTCTTCTTCTTCTTCTTCTTCTTCTTCTTCTTCTTCTTCTTCTTCGTGTTCTTCGAGTTCTTCGAGTTCTTCGAGTTTCAATCTGAAATTCAGTCAATACAAAGTCTAATCTTCACCAAAACCCCTCAAAATTGAGATATAAATTCCAAACCATATTTTAAATTATTTTCAACAACACCCAATCCAAACAAATAATGATTTTTGAAAACCCAAATTCGAATTCAAAGCTTCAAAGCTTTTTAATGACTGTCAATGGTGGAATTGCTGCTCTATTTTCCTTTCCTCTTATATTACTGAAATTTGGGATTGAGAGATAGGGAGAGACATGGAGAGAATTCGACCTGGTCCCAGCTGGGAACGATGTAAACCATATTCATCATTCTGGATATTACACACGTTTTACACGTAACTGTTCCAAGTGGGCTATTGTCTCTTCCTCTTCCCCCGTTAGCGGAGAAATTTTGCCGCTACTACGACATTTGTCTGGCCTAGCTCTCCCCCTATATTTACAAACTCTTTCTTATGTTGATAAAGTACACGGAGTTGGCTAACCATTGGATTTCCATCCGCCATCTGGTGCATCTTTTTGCGCCAAGCTTTCACAGAGGTACGATGATGCACCTCCGCCACCGTGGGACCAGGGGACTGGTGGTAAAAATGGACAATAAGGCAAATCGTCGATTTTGGTTCAACTCCTTCTACATCAAGATCGAGCACGTGGTTGCAAACCCTAGTGGATTCCTTGAAGCGTGGAACCTCGCCCGTAAGTGTTTTTGCTAACTAATTGCTTGTTTTCTCTCTCCCTGGAAATTTAATCATTCTTTCTCTTTTGTGCAGCCGAGAGGAACCCTTCTACGTTGGTAGCCGACATTCGTGACTGGGTGAGTCAAATTTTACCCCATACGGTGGGAATCCGTGAATGGTCATTTTTTAATTGGACGTAAACTTTTCTCGTCCGATAAGTTGTTCATTTCGGTCTCCTTTTTCGCTCCCTTCTTATAATGGGGTCAGTTTTAACTTATGTGTTTGATGTCAGGTCGAAGGACTACAAAAAGAATGAGGTCTCCTACCCCCGCTTTTCGTCAATCGGGTTCATTGACCGGATCTCTGCTCGCTTTAACTGCAGGCCAGTCTGTTCAGATAACTGCTTCTTCTCGGATCTCAGCATGCCCTTTGTTGAAGACTCCGACTTCTCCCATATTGCAATTACTGGATGAATCATCGCCGAGCAAGGAGAAAGCAGTTTTGCTAAAAAGAAGGAGAGTAGAAGTTGGCGGTGAGGCAGTAGGAAACGAAGAGCCAACAAGGTACGATCCCGAGCTAGCCGCGGTTGCACCCGAGGGCGGCATAGCTTTGGGCACAGAGACTGCGCCACCTTCAGATGCAAAAATTGCTCCCTTGTTAGAGGTCCTGTGGAAGGAGGAGGGCGATAAGAGGAAGCAAATGTCATTTTGAGGAGTGATACGTTGCCATCAAGGCAGGCCAACATTCTTTCCTCTACCGAGGAGAAGGGGAAAAATGTGGCTATAGATGGGTATGAGTCCGGTTCTGATGTTGACCCCGAAGAGGAACGGATGTTCGATGAGGGGTTTACTCGGGTAGAGGTGAGAACGACTACTTGTACTATGGTCATTCCTTTAGACTGTGACTTGTTGACGAACATAGAGAGCATAGTTCCTTTTTTGGTTCCTCTTTGTTCTGGCACCGAGAACAGGACCTTAAGGACGTTTAAGGATGCCGATCTGTCGTTAGGCATATCCATAATGGATTTGAGGGTAAGTTTGTATTTTTGTTTTTGTTGTTCTTGTACCTTACGGCCTTTCTACTTTTTGTTTTTACTGACTTTTTGGCTCTTTCTTTTTCACTTAGACTCTCATTTTGGAGATCAAGAGCGCCCACCGAGAGGAGATGCAGAAGGTTGTTTTTAAGAAAATGGTTTTGAAGTATCATAAGTACCGTGAGATGCACGCCCAATTCAATGCGGACGGTAATTTCCAATCTCTTAGAGATGAGTTGAGGCAGAAGGACGATAAACTCGTGAGGGTCATCGGCAAATGTAGCGAGCTCGAGGGAGCGCTTAGAGTCAAGGAGGACGAGCTCGAAGTGAGCAAGGGGGTTGTGGCTGAGTGTGTCGACCTACAAGCTCAAGTGGCATCCCTGGGGGTCGAACTTGAGAAAAGCTTGAGCAGAGCTAACGACTTAAGTGATGATTTGGTCGAAAAAGTGGCAGAGTCGGAGAGGATCGAGGAGGCTAGGGCGACGACTTTGACGAAGGTGGCAGCATTAGAGGATTCTATTTGCGTCATCCGATCTGAGCGGACAAGTGATGCCGAGACAGCCGCGCTCAGGGAGGTGAGGTTTAACGAATGGATTGGTGGGATTGAGAATGAGGTTTCAGACCTTAATGAGCATATCGCCATTCTTGAGTCGAAAAGGCGCAGCTACTGGCTCAACCGTCTTCATCTCGTACTTCCCCTTATCCCGATGTTCTGCGGGATTTGTACAAGAAGTGAATTCATGCCGAGGCTCAACTAGACATATTCAGGTGCTTGATGATGGTGGGGAGAGTTTCCAAGACTGAGTTTGAGGATGCTCGTGCTAAGGCGCGCGTAGCTCAGGTCGCCTGTGGTTACAATCCTGCTACGCCGGGGGTTGGTGAAGGTGAAGATGGCCGGGACGGGCTTGAGCCAGGTGCCTGGTATGATGACAAATATTTTGATGGCGAGGACAATGGTGGGGACGATGGTGGGGGCGATGCTGCCGAGTGATGTGTTTCATAATCTTTTGTTTTTACTTTTGCGGGCGTCTGTTCGGCCCTTGTAAGATACCTCTTGATTTGGAATGCTATTTTTGCTGTTTATTTCCGAGTCTTCTATTTTTTCCTTGAATATTTTCTTCAATTGATTGCCTTGATTAAAAGAATTGTGTTGGTAGGCGTTAACTCGAGTGTGATCAAGGTTCTTTGATTAGTTCGAGCGAAGTCAAACGTTTCCATAATTAATTTGAATGAGGTTAGCTATGAATCAAGTCCAAGCTAGGCCGAATGTAAGTTGATTTCGAGCGAGGTCAAATGTCACTCTTAACTAATTCGAACTAGGTCAAGTGTGAGTGTCTTAATTAATTCAAACGAGGTCGAATGTGAATTGATTCGAGGGAGGTCGAATGCTACTCTTTGACGAGGCCAATATGTATAGGATTTTCCTGCTCGTGCTTTATCAAATTCTAGTATAGTTTATGATATCGTCCCACAAATATTGGAACATCTATGCTACAGACTTTTAATATTTCAATTACTGTTTGAGAGAATCAATTTGATGAAAAGTGGGTGAGGTCTAAAGCTTGTTAAATACTTAAACAAAAACCGAGAACTTTCAGAAGATTTATAAATTAAAAGGGTTGGGAATCGTTGAATTCACTCGATAATATATTACAATAAAATCTCAATTTTTACATGTATTTCTCTGAGGAATAATTGCTTATTGCTAATACAATTATATTTAGTTCTAAAAAGTAGTTAATTAATAGCACTCCGTGAGGTTATGTGATAAATTGAGTTAAAACTAGTGGCGATTAGACCGAAATATTTTTATTGCTTGAATTATGCTAAGAGGTAGTAAAAACTTCGTGAGAATATTGTTACTAAAAAATCAATAATCTTGCCTACAACAATTCCTCCGTGAGAATTAAAACCGAGGCAAGCAAGATTACGAACTTGGAATAATAGTTTACTAAAAATTACTCTCACTCTACTATTTTATCCATTGGTTATTATATATCAATTTTGCTTCGTGAGAATTACAAAATCAGTATAAAAATAACTTAGAGATAAAAACTATGTAGAAGTGATAATAATGATTAATTAAAACTATTATTACGGCACAATACAAAATATAAAAAGAGAGTTTCAAGCCAAAGACGTATTAAACTGAGATAGTATATATATATATCAAGCTTCATCAACTATCCCAACAAAGAAGTAAAGATTACTCTATTATGAAGTAAGAAAAAACTAATTTAGAAACAAAGAACTTATGAAGAAATATTATTCTTCTAAAGAAAGACAACTAGTAAAAAATACTAAAGACAAAAAAGAGACCAAAGAGTAGTTTTCTCCTGTAAGACCCTTCTTCTTCACAATACAATATGAGTGCCTATTTATAGAAAATCTGTAGCAAAGGTGAGATGATGTTGCAACTTTAAGTCTTGATGTTGTGACTTCAAAAGTTGATGTTGTAACTTTAAGGCTTGATGTTGTGACTTCAAAATTTGATATTGTAACTTCACATTCACTTTTGTTTACCACGTGCATTGCTCTTTTTCCTCTTTATTTTGCTTGTAGTACTCTTTCCTCGATTCATCTTTTCTCTGCAAAAGTTGTTAGAAAATATAGGAAAATCGATATATATTTATTCATGGTTTATTTAAAAATTCTTATTTATATGTATGAAAATACATGAATAATTTTTATTCATCAAATTCTTCCACACTTGAACTTTTACTCGTCCTCGAGGAAAGAGCATTTTTTTGAACAACTCTCTTCAAAAATCATTATTTTCCTTGTGGAGAGAAAATTTATTCAAGATAAGGATTTCTTCATTTCCCAAAACTGATTAACGTTTTCAACCTCACAAAACATTTACCTTGCTTATGATTCCATCTTTGTTTGACAAGAATTTGCATTTCTTCTCCCTATGACTCTTAAGAATTGATAAATTTATGACCACCATCAATAAGAATTGTACTTCTTTATCCATAGGCTTGCTCATTATGTAAATCGCCACTAATGTAATTTAAACACTATTTTCTGAAATCTTTTAGGGCTTTTTCGGGTTGTAATTGTCACGACCCCGGTTGGCCCTCCGTGAACCATCGTGACGACACCTAGTCTCTACGACTAGGTAAGCCTAACAATGCAGAATATAAACAACAATTGCGGAAGAAACAATTAAAAACCGAAATAGCAAAATAATAACAGTGTTTAAAATGCCGCTCGGCATACACAATAACAACTCTAGAATCTAATAATATTTCCCAAAATCTGGAATCTCATGATCACAAGCCTTTGAATGTCTACAAGCATCTTACTCCAGAATATCTAATAAAGAAACGAAAGTACAGAAGGGCTAATACAAAAATGGAGAGTAGAAAGGGACTCTTCGGTCTGCGGACGCGGCAGATATATCTCGGAGTCTCTACAAGCGCCTCGTCTCAAGCATGATAAGTTTGAGTGGAAGTACCTGGATCTGTACATAAAAAACATGCTCAAAAAGGGCATGAGTACACCACATCGGTACTCAGTAAGCGCCAAGCCTAACCTCGGTCGGGTAGTAACAAGGAAGGTCAGGGCCCTACTGAGGTTAAATAAAATATAAGGTTCAACAGTGTAGGACAAAAAAGTATAAGTAAGTACAACAGTAAAAGTAACACAGGATATAAAGGACATCAACAACTACTACAGAGGCAAAGTAAACACAGAAAGAAATACAACTCAACACAAAGACAACAACCAGGGATCTCCCAGGATACCGTTCTGTAGTCCTAAATATAAATATCCAGTGGATCTCCCGGGACACCGTCCCGTAGTCTAACTCATAATGCGAGGGATATCCCGGAATACCGATCCATAGTCCCAAATGTAAATACTCAGTACCGAGGGAATCTACCGGGTGCAGTCCCGTAGTTCCAATGTAAATATGCATGGGGATCTCCTGAAATACCGTTCCATAGTCCCAAAGTAAACATACAGGGGGATCTCCCGGGATACCGTCCCGTAGTCCCAAAGTAAACACACAACAACAACAAGAAGAGTACACAGTTCAATTCAAGTTCCATACCAAGGTAAAAGGCATTTCTAACCTAGCATGCTGCACGTAATCCAAATAAGGCAGTTTGAGCAAGTAAGACAAGTCAATTAGACATGCTTTCCTAAGCTAACAACAAGCTTAAATTGCAAGTAGTATAAACAGGAAAAAAGCATACTAGTAATTACTTAATGAAAACTGAATTTTCAACAATTAGCACAAGTACGCATTCGTCACCTCACGTACAAGGTATTTCAATTATCAATAATACCAAATCTTAGGGGAGTTTCCCCCACACAAAGTTAGGCAAGCCGCTTACCTCGAACCGACTCAAAATCAACCCGAAACGACGTTCTTGCCACGAGTACTCGACTCCAAATGGCCCAAATCTATTCAAATCAATTGCATAATGTAAATAAAACTTCAAATAACTGATTCTATAAACAAATTCTAAGCTAATACGCGATATTAGGAAAAATGACCAAAATGCCCCTCGTGCCCATGTTTCGGAATCAGGTAAAATTTACATTTTCAGAATCCTCATACTCTCACGAGTTCATGCATACCAACATTATCCAAATCCAAGGTCAAATACCCAATCAAAATTTGAATTCTAGGTCTAAGAACTTTCTTCCAATCTTTCCCAAATTTTCACCTCCAATCCGAAATTAAATGACAAAACTAACAATAGATTAATGGAATACAATTAGAAAGGGTTAAGGAGTTGTTACCCAATGATTTTCTCTTCAAATTCCTCCCAAAATCGCCCCCTCTCCTGAGCTCCAATTTGATTTTTCCAAGTTTTGAACTAAACCCTCGATTTTGTCCCTTTTTCGACCAGTGAAACTGCATCTGCGGTCCTGGGACCGCACCTGTGGTCCCGCTTCTACGAAGAACCTGTTGCATATGTGACATTTCATTAAAGAGGACTTCCGCACCTGCGACTGCTTTATTGCAGATGCAGTGCCGCTTCTACGGTGCCCTGACCGCATCTACGGTCAATTGCTTTTTGCCTCAAACCGCTTCTGCGGTCTCGCACCTGCGGTCCCCAAGCCACAAGTGCAGTTATGATAGCAGCGTTGAAGCTCCAGCTGCAACTCACAACTCCAAACCTTCCCGTCAAACATCCGAAATCTTCTCGAGGTCCCCGTGACCTCAACCAAAAACACGAACAAGACATATACCACTATTCAAACTTATACAAATCTCCACAACACCTCAAACAACATCAAATCAACCAATTAGCATCGAATTCAAGCCTAAAAACTTCAAAAACTCTCAAAATACGCTTTCAATCAAAAAATCTATCAAACCTCATCCGAATGACCTGAAATTTCACACACACGTCACATTCAACATTACGGAGCTACTCCAACTTCTAGAATCCCATTCCGACCCTTAGATCAAAATCTCACTATCGAACCGGAAACTTCCAAAAACTCAACTTTTGACATTTCAAGCCTAAATTAGCTACGGACCTCCAAAACACAATCCAAACACGCCCCTAAGCTCGAAATCACTCAACGGAGCTAACAGAACCAACAGAATTCCATTTCGAGACTATCTTCATACTGTTCCGACTACGGTCAAATTTCTAAAACTTAGGCTCTCATTTAGGGACTAAGTGTCCCAAAACACTCCGAAACTCAAAACCAAACATCCCGGCGAATCAAAATAGTAGAAACAAATACGGAAAAATAGTTAATAGGGGATCGGGACGTAAATTCTTAAAACGACCGGCTGGGTCGTTACAGTAATATTAAGCTTCATGCTGGTAGGATAAAAGGAATATTTATAGTGACTCTTTTTTTCTTTTGTAGCTATTGAATCAATATATATTCTGAAAATTTGAAGCAATTTCCTCTTTTTTTTTGGAACAATACTTTCTGTACAATAGAAATTTTCTCTATATATGAAGAATCTATATGTATATTGCTTCTATTCCTTTTTTGCCGTTATTTTTTTAATAAGCTCCATCTTTGAATTTTCAGCTGAAGAGAAACAATTAGGAAGAAGTAATTACATATACATTGGTACCTATAATTTATTGGTTTAAATTGTGGTGTGACAAAAAAGAATGGTTTACAGGCTTCAAAGTTGGGTACTAGGGATACATTTTTTTTGTTTTGGTTGCATTTTCAGGCTAAAAAAAGAAATCAAAGAAAGCCTAATTCATTTTTCAAAAATTAGTGTCAACTATTATTTCGCCTTGACAAACATTCCGAGCAAGTTTTAGTAAAGAATTACCGAATCTACCTGTTGATGTTCATAATTCTTCTCAATTCCAATGATTTCTTGAGTTGAATATGCAAATTCTTGCTTTCACGAAAAATAGAATAATAAACTTGGAAGTTATGTGATTCAAGAAGAAAAGAGTTAATATTTAAAAAAATGAAGAGATCTTATTTTGTGAATTTAATACCCACAGTAAAATAAATAATCCATGAAAGAGAATTATATATAAGTAGTACTTTATTTACGGAAAATAAAATTCTTTTTTGTTTTTTATAAATACATATATACTAAAGAACTTTTTTTAAAAAATAAAAATCTTTTTAGCTTTCAAATTTATAGTCACAGAAGAAAGATTGAAAGAAACTGTGACTACATATGTTCTGTATGTAATAGACAGGACTAATTTAACACCTTAACAGTCATGGGGTCCTGGTTTTGATATAAACCAGAAAAGCCAATAATTAATTTACACAATTAGATGGTTAACCAACCAGTGACTTAGGCATACCGACCACCATGAAATTACTCCTATATAGATGATTCTGTTTTTGTAGAGGCCTTCATGGGATTCCCGGTTGTACAATAATTTGGATATTAACCAGATCAATTGGTTAAGCATTTATTTATACAAATTATATTGGGCTTATGAGGTTCCATTGCTTCACCCTCAATGGCTACAGGTAAGGAAATTGTAGTTCTGAGTTTAATGTCATTAGCTCGACTTATTAACAACGGAATGTATTAGGCTATCAAGGTTAGTGATGGTTGTTGCTCAAAATATCCTCCAAAATACAACTTTAACATGCGACCATTTACGTTAAATTTGTCTCCTCTATTGATTTGTTGAATTTCAATTTTCACATATGGAGTAACATCTGTAACATTATAAGGACCTGTCTACCTGGATTTTAATTTTCCTAGAAACATCCTCAGCCTACTATTGTAAAGAAGTACTTGATCTCAAATTTTGAAACTTTTTGTCATGCCATATTTTTATTTTTCTTTGAAAATTCTGGCATTTTCATAAGCTTCCAACCTCATTTCTTCCAATTCATTAACCAGAAAAAATCTCTTTTTGCCAGCAGAGGTTAATTTAAAGTTTAATGCTTTCAGTGCCCTAAAAGCATTGTGCTCTAATTCAATTGGCAAATGTCAAGCCTTTCCAAAGACTAATTTATATGAGGATGTTCCAATTGCCGTTTTGAATGCCGTTCAGTATGCCCATAATGCATTGTCTAATTCTAAAGACCAGTCTTTTCTTGAAATTCCAACCGTCTTTTCAAGAATTCTTTTTAACTCGCGGATGGAAACTTCAACTTGTCCCTGTGTTTGAGCATTATATGGTGTTCCAGTTTTGTGATTCACACCATATTTTGATAGCAAAGCAGAAAATTGCCTATTCATGAAATGAGTTCCTTGATCACTAATGATGACTCGAGGTGTGTCAAATCTAGTAAAAATATTTTTCTAAGAAAATTACACACTGTATGAGCATCATTCTTCCTTGTGGGGATGGATTCAACCCATATTGATACATAATCCACAACCATAAGGATATATTCAAATGAATGAGAAGAAGGAAAATGACCCATAAAAAATCTATTTCCCAAAATCAAATATTTCACACACCTGTACTGATTGTAATGGAATCTCATCTCTCTTAGTGTTATTACCTATTTTTTGACGCCTGTCACATTGTGCAACATATGCTCGTGTATCTTTAAAGAGTGTTGGCTAAAAAAATCCAGCCTCTAATACTTTAAATGTCGTACGGTTTGCAGCATAATGACCTCTAATTGCTCCATCATAGCAGTGATACAAAATTTTGGTCATCTCTTCTTCAGGTACACACCTCTTGATGATATTATCTGCACAAATTTTGAAAAAGTAAGGTTCATTCCACAAATAATACTTAGCATCACAAATAAGCTTTTTTCTTTGTTAGTAAGAGAGATCTTGGGGTGTCCATCTTCCAACCAAGTAGTTAGAAATATCTGCGAACCAGGGTGGTTGAGTCACAACAGAGTCAACTGAAAAAATGTGTTCATGAGGAAATTCTTCTTTTATCTCGGTGAACTCAAGGGGAGGGTCTTCTAGTCTAGACAAATGGTTAGCTACCCGATTCTCTGTTCCTTTTTTTATCTTTTATCTCAAGGTCAAATTCTTGCAGAAGTAAAATCCATCTGAACAATCTAGGTCGAGCATCTTTTTTTGATAAGAGGTATTTTAAAGCTGCATGGTCAATAAATATAGTTACCTTCATTCCTATCAAATAAGAACGAAATTTATCAAATGCAAATACTACTGCCAGTAACTCTATTTCTGTTGTGGCATAATTCAATTAAGCCTCATTCAGTGTTCTACTAGCATAGTAAATGAGACGAAAAATCTTATCCTTTCTCTGGCCTAAAACAGCTCCACTTACTGTGTCACTAGCATCACACATAACCTCAAAAGTTTGACTCCAATCAGGGGACACAACTATAGGGGCATTTGATAATTTATCCTTAAGGGTGTCAAAAGCTATCATACAATCACCTGAAAATCAAACTTAACTTCTTTCATCAAGAGGTTAGTCAGAGGTTTTGAAATCTTTAAAAAATTCTTTATGAACCGTCTGTAAAAACCTGCATGACCTAGAAAGCTTCTAATGCCTTTAACAATTGTGGGAGGGGGTAATCCTGCTATAAGATTAATTTTAGCCTTATCAACTTCTATCCCATTAGCAGTGATTTTATGTCCTAAAACAATTCCCTTTGTAACCATAAAATAATATTTTTCACAATTCAGAATCAAGTTTGTCTCTTCACATTTCTTAAGAACTAAAGTCAAGTGGTAAAGACAATCTTCAAATGTTTTGCCAAAGAGTGTAAAATCATCCACAAAAATTTCAAGAAATTTTTCAGTCATGTTAGAAAAAATTGCTGACATGCAACGCTGAAATGTAGTAGGGGTATTGCACAGACCAAATGGCATTCTCCTGTAGGCATATGTTCCATGAGGATATGTGAAAGTTGTCTTATCTCGATCTTCGAGTGCAATTGGTATTTGGTTATACCCTAAATAACCATCAAGAAAATAATAAAAACCATATCCTGTAATTCTTTCTAACATTTGATCAATAAATGGTAAAGGAAAATGATCTTTTTTGGTAGCATCATTGAGACGTCTATAATCAATACAGACTCTCCGTCCTGTAACAGTCCTCATAGGTATGATTTCATTATTTTCATTCTTTATAACTGTCATACTGTAGCGACCCGACCGGTTATTTCATGAGTACCGCTTCGTTTTCCCCATTTATGCTTCTTTATGTGTTGTTCATCTTCATTTCATCATATTACGTTGGTTGGTTTGGGTTCAGAGTGGTTTTGTAGAGAAATGAGACACTTAGTCTCTTATTGGGAAGTTTTAGTTGGAAAAGTTAATCGAAAATTGACTTGTGAGTAAACGATCTTGGAACTTGGTTTTTATGGCTCAGATAGCTTTGTGAGGTGATTTGGGACTTAGGAACATGATCATAATGTATTTTGGAGGTCCGTAGTAGATTTAGGCTTGAATTGGCGAAATTGAAATTTTGGCATTTTCCGGCTGGTAGTGGAAATTTTGATATCGGGGTCGGAATGGAATTCTGAAAATTGGAGTAGGACCTTTGTGTCATTTTTGACGTGTGTGCAAATTTTCAGGTCATTCGAATGAGGTTTGTTAGGTTTTTGGGTCGATTGCGGAATTCAGAAGTTTTAGAATCCTTAGGCTTTAATCCAAGGATGATTTGGTGTTTCGATGTTGTTTTGAGTGTTCCAAAGGTTGGAATAAGTTTGAATAGTGATATGTGACTTGTTATTATTTTTGGATGAGGTCCCGGGGGCCTCGGGATGATTTCGTATGGTTGTCGGAATGTTTGGAAATTGGAAAATGTAGCTGAAGTTGCTGGTTCTGTCATAACCGCACATGCGGTTAGGGGACCGCAGGTGTGATGATCGCAGGAGCGAGGAAGCAACCACAGATGCGAGCACAAGTGAGACAGATAGGAGCCGCATGTGAGAAAGAAGGAACGCACTTGCGTGACCACATGTGGGGGTAGGGGTTGCTGATGCGGTTAAGGGGAATTAAGTGAAAACCGCAGAAGCGGTTGGATGGAGCACATAAGTGGTCCCAGGTGCGAAATTGCTGGGCAGAAGCTATATAAACCTCACTTCGTGAATTTTAGTCTTTTATCCACCATTTTTGGCCGAGTTGGAGCTTGGGGACTTCGATTTCAAGGAGGAAATAAAGTGTTTTCAGTAAGGTAAGCTACTTGGACCTTGTATCTTATGTTTGTAGCAATTATTCCATGGTATAATCATGAAATTAATGGAGAAATTAGAGAAGGAATTGGGAGATTAGGGCTCGAATTTTGGAGAGCTTTGAGTGGTGATTTGAGGTTCGATTTTGATGTTCTTGGTATGTATAGACTCGTGGGAGGATAAGGATTCTAGTGATGTGATTTTTATCAAATTCTGAGACGTAGGCCCCGGGGTCGGGTTTGGCCAATTTTGGGATTTTTGAGTTAATTTGGTTATTTTCGCTTGGGCTTTGTTCCTTTAGCATGTATTAATGATATGTACTAATTTTGGTTAGATTTGGGGCATTTGGAGGCCGAATCGAGAGGCAAAGGCATCGTGGGCTACAATTTGGCTTGGCTTGAGGTAAGTAACTCTTCTAAACTTGATCCTGAGGGTTTGAAACCCCAAACTATGTGTTCTATGATTACTATTGAGGTGACGCAAATGCCAAGTGACGGGCGTGTGGGCGTGCACTGTGAGAATCGTGGCCTGGATCATTTCATGGCACTGCTTAGTGACTCTTTCTTGTTGATATCCGTGGTGTAATTATGTGATTAAGTTAATGAGCTATAAATCATGCTAATTATCATGTTAAGGCGTCACGTCAATACCGTTGAGACCCGAAAGGTCGTTTCTTGTTATCATATCATTACCTTCATTGATATTCTATACTCAGTCCTATTCATACATATTATATCATGCCTCAGTCTCGATTATTGTTATTTGACACATCATATCATTGTTCGGGCTTGTATCATGACATTTGGGGCCCGTGTGTGTGAGACTGGAGAGTGATGACTGAGTAAGGCCGAGAGCCTGATATTGAGAGACAGTATGGGATCGGGCTGCACACCGCAGCGAGATATTGATTATGCCTTCGTTGGCTTGTTATAGCGCTTGAGCTGAAAGGAGCCCCTTCGGAGTCTTTACACCCCCAGTGAGCGCAGTTGATGATTTTGAGGGATGGATCTTCCCTGGATATGGATATTGTTTGAAGAATTTATACCTGGAGATGGATTTTCTCCATAGGTATGGAATGGTCTTCCTCGGTACTGGATGACTGCGGTCAGTGACATATACATATATTCCGGGATGGATCTTCCCTGGGCGGAATGGCCATATATAGTACCGAGTGGTTGAGCACTTGTGAGTGGAGGTACACAGAACATTGATCATGCTAGCTGTGCTTTGGTACATAGAGATTTCCTGAGTTTTATACTCCATACTGTTCAGACTGCATTTATTTACTGTTGAGGTTTTACTTGAAATGCAAGCATGTCTACTTTCTGTACAATTTAATTGTATTACCTGTTGAGGTTTGGTTCATCACTATATGTCAGTCCATAGTTTGGACTTGTTACTTACTGAGTTGGTGTACTCACGTTACCCCCTGCACCTTGTGTGCAGATCCAGGTATCTCAAGGCACGGTAGCGGATGTTGACTATTCCGGTCGCAGACTTCATAGAGATAGAGAGGTAGATGCTTGGCGATTCATAGTTCTGCTCTTCTCCTTCTCTATCTTCCTATTAGTACTTTGTTGCTACCTTCAGACTATTTGGTCTTGTCTTACTTCAGAACCATTGTAGCATGGCTCATGACTTAGTGACACCCGAGGACGGGCTTGTATTTGTTCCGCTTTGTTGATTTTAACTTATATCTTTATCGGATTTCAGTTGAAAAAATGGTTTTACGTAAGTTTTTAAATGAAATGTGGATTAAATTGGAAATGTGTCGGCTGGCCTAGTTTCACGATAGGCGCCATCAAGACCGGGTCGGGTTGGGGTCGTGACACATACCTCCTTTCTTTGGTACTACCTGAACTGGACTTGCCCAAAGGCTATCTGAAATTGGGTAAATAATACCTGCCGCTAGAAGCTTGACAATCTCCTTTTTCACCACTTCCTACATCACATAATTCAATCTCCTTTGGGGTTGGATTATTGGCTTGTGGCTATCCTCCATGAGGATTCTATGCATACAAATTGCCGAACTAATCCCTTTGATATTCTCTACAGTCCACCCTAAATCTTCGTTGTGTGCTTTTAAAACTTGAATAAGTCTTTTTTCTTGTTCTGCAGTCAAAGAAGATGAAATGATTATAGGAAATATTTCTCGCTCAAGATAAACATATTTTAAATGAGAAGGAAGAACTTTGAGTTTAATTTTTGGTTCTGACATCTCCTTATCCTCAGAATCTTTTTCCAGTATTTCAGCTTCTCTCCTAATTGTGGGATCATCATCTTGTACGGTGCCTAATTTGGTCAAATATCTTTTTATCGAGTCTGAAATTAATTGATCATCTTTGAATTCATCTGCAAGATCACTAATCATATCAATAGAAAATCATGAAGATGATACCTCATCTCCTGAAAATCTTAGTATCTTTTGCATATAAAAAATAACTCTTTCTTCATCAACTCTCAAAATTAGTTGCCCTTGATGAACATCTATGATTGCTTTTTCTGTAGCAAGAAATGGTCTACCCAAAATTATTGGTTCATCAGGACATTCTTTCATTTCAAGCACTATAAAATCTACAGGGAACACAAACTTATCTACTTTTACAAGAACATTTTCAATTATTCCCTTAGGTTTCTTAGTACTTTGATTTGCAAATTGAAGAGAAACACCTATGTCCTTCATTTCACCAAGATCCAATTTTCTAAAGATAGAAAATGACATCAAATTTATTGAAGCTCCAGAATCGCAAAGTGCTTTTTCAAAATATACACCCCAAAGTGCATGGAATGGTAAAACTACCAGGATCACCAAGTTTTTGTGGTAGCTTATTTTGAAGTATAACACTGTATTTTTCAGTAAGCATTACCACATAAACTTCTTCCAATTTCCTTTTACTTGACAAAATTTCTTTTAGAAATTTAGCATATGAAGGCATTTGCAACAAAGCATTAGTAAAAGGAATATTAATATGAATCTATTTTAAGATTTCCAAATTTTTTACAAATTGACCATCAAGCTTTTCTCGTTTCATTTTTTGTGGAAAAGGAATTGTCACAGGTGGGGCAACCATTTTTTCAAAAAAAATTTCTTCCTTATTCTTCATTTCTTTCTCCTTTGATGATTTAGATGGTTTTTCAATATTCTTACCCTTGTCTACCTGTTGTTCTATCTAGTTCTTTTCTTGTTTGCCTGTATAAGGTTCATCAAGTAATGGCTTTAAGGTTCTCCTTTGGATTTTTCTCTGTATTGCTTGGTAAGGGACCCTGGATCGTTTCTGACACAAGAGCTACCAATAGGTTTAACTGAACTTCAAGATTTTTGAGGGATGAATTTTAGCTTTCCATCTTTTCATCAGTGACCTTGATATACTTGTATAAAAGGTCATCAAGACTTTAATGAGCTTGTTGGGGCCTCTGCTGGTATGACCCTGCTTGTTGATATGGTCTGTAACTCGGTTGCCCACGATTTTGACTCTGGTATCCCGGTGGACCCCGTACCTGTTGTTTCTAGAAGCTTTGAGAGTTTTCTGCACCATTTGGGTTACTCCACTGAAATCCTGGCTGCTTCTGTGCCATTGGACTCCCAAACGATATGTCTTATAATCGATGACATTAACCTATTCATCCGTTTGATTGGTTGCTTGACATTCATTCTTCTGGTGGTTTCTTCCGCACATGTCACAAGCCTCAGATTGGTTTGTGTCACAATCCTAAACCCGGACCCGGTCATGATGGCGCCTCTCGTGAAGATAAGGCCAACCGACACGTTCCCAATTCATTTTTAAGCAATTAAATAAAAAAATAAGTCTTAATCATAATCATAAATCCCAAAATAAGGTAAATAATACAGTTTGCAGAAAAAGGACATCGCCCGACATCGGGGTGTCACTAGTCATGAGCATCTATAATAATACTACAAGTCTAAATGAGTCTACTACACTATTACATAACTTAAATAGAAGGAAATAAGATAGAGGGAGAAGCGCTGGGATGCGAATCGCCGGGTAGCTACCTAATGAATCTCCGGAATCTGCTGGACAACTCTCAACCCTCGCAAGTAGGACCTGATGCGCCTGAATCTGCACACGGGGTGCAGAGAGTAAAGTGAGTACTCCAACTCAGTGAGTAATAATAATAAATGCAAATTGAGTAATAAGAAACCGCGCAAAGGCACGTCAACAGGATATAAAGAAGCAGTAAAAGCCAGTAAAAACAATGAAGCAATAAAAATATGTGAAATCACTTTAACTCAGTTTAAACTTCTTAAAAATGTCTTTTTAACAAATAAGCAAGTAAGTGACCGACAACTAGGAAAGATAAACACATAAAGAACCGCCCCTCAGCACAATATAAACAAAAATCCGCTCCTCAGGCAATATCATAAACAACACTAGACCCCCGGGCTATATCTCACATCACAATGGGTACCCACGCTCACTGGGGGTATACAGACTCCTAGAGGGGCCCCTTACGGCCCAAACACAATATCAAGCCATATTGTGGCATAATCACATAGGCTCTTGGCCTCATATCAACAAGCCACCTCGTGGCGTACAAATCTCAAGCCCTCGTCCTCATAATCATAACTAGTGTTTCCTCCCAACATAGGCCCTCGGCCTTACTCAGTCAAAATCTCACAAGCCACCCATGCAACAGTAAAACATGATGCTCAGCCCAAAATATCATTTAAAATATCATTTTAAGTGTTAAAGTAGAGTAAACATGGTAGAGTTATGAAAAAAGTAGAATATAGCATGACTGAGTACAAGTATAAAGTCAAAACAGTAAGGAAATATCAGTAAAAATCCCCTAAGGGTCCAAATAGTTGAGGCGAGGCCCAAATATGGCATTTAGCCCAAAATATGATGATAGAAAATAGTTTTCAATCAAATACGTGGTAAAACAGTCATACGGGATGGACTAAGTCACAATCCCCAACGGTGCACGACCCCACACTTGTCATCTAGCGTGTGTGTCAACTCAATATAGCTCAACGATGTGCAAATCCAGGATTTCGTACCCTCAGAACAACATTTACAATCATTACTCACCTCTACTCGGTCCAAATCTCTAGCTCGCGATGCCTTTGCCCCTCAAATCGGCCTCCGAATGCTCCAAATCTAACCAAAATCAGTGTAAAACCATCAAAATATGCTAAGGGAACAAAGCCCACTCGAAAGAAATCAAATTACAACACAAATCCCGAAATTGGCCAAACCCGACCCTCGGGCTCACGTCTTGGATTTCGATAAAAATTACATCAATAGACTCCTTATCACTCCCCGAGTTCATTCATACCAAAATCATCAAAATCCGACAACAAACGACCCCTCAAATCCCAAATTCTAGGCCTCCAATTACAAACCCCAATTCTTCAATATTAGGGTTAAATTCCATGATTAATTAGGTAGAATTCACATTAGAATCGAGTATTAAGTCCATAAATCTTACCTCCAAGTGTTTCCCCTTGAATCCCTATTCAATCCTTTTGAAAAAGCTCCAAAAGCGCTCAAAAATGGTTGAAGTTAACTCCAAAATCGCAGAAAAGATGACTATTTAAACATTCTGCCCAGGCCTCAATTCCTTCTTCACGAACGCGGTCAACGCCTCACGTTCGCAAAGCACAATCTAACTATGACCAAATTTCCTCTTACGCGAAGGCGTCTAGTCCCTCGCAAACGCGATGGTTCCTCTGCCCGACCTTCGCAAACGCGCTCCCCTTCTCGCGAACGCGATGAACAAATCAACCTCAAACCTAGCTGCCCAACTTCCTCTACGCGAACGTGGAGCTTCCCTCGCGAACGCGATGCACAACGAACCCAGCCCTTCGCGAACGCGAAGGCTAAAATCTCAGCCTCAACAGCTAACCCATCAGGAACGTGAGGGCTTACTCGCAAACATGAAGGTCATTTCTCTGCAACACTAAACAACAGTTTTCTGCACTTTTTCAAAGTATGAAATGGTCCGATTGACCACCCAAAACTCACCCGAGGCCCCCGGGACCTCAACCAATTATGCCAAAATATCCCATAACATCATTCGAACTTGTTCCAACCTTCGGAACGCTCAAAACAACATCAAAACACCAAATTCGCATCTGATTCAAGCCTAAGAATTTCAAAATCTACTAAATTACGCTTTTGGTAAAAAACCCAACCAAACCACATCCGGATGACTTGAAATTTTGCACACACATCCCAAATGGCACAACGAAACTACTGCAACTCCAGGATCTCCATTCTGACCCCTATATCAAAATCTCGCCTATCAACCGGAAAATGCCAAAAATCCAATTTCGCCAATTCAAGCCTAAATCTACTCCGGACCTCCAAAACACATTCCGATCACGCTCCTAAGTCCCAAATTACCTCCCGAAGCTATCCGAACCATCGAAACTCACATCCGAGCCCTCTAACATATAAGTCAACATCCGGTTGACTTTTCCAACTTAAGCTTCCTCAAAAGAGACTAAGTGTCTCAAACCTTCTCAAAACCTTTTCGAACCCGATTACATATAGAACCGATAAACAAAGTAATAAGAAGCAAAAATGAGGGAAACAGAGCGGTAAATCATGAGACGACTGGCCGGGTCGTCACATCCTCCCTATCTTAAACAAACGTTTGTCCTCTAACGAGTCAAGAAACATACCTAAACCTCAAACAGGTGAGGATATCTGCTCCGCATCTCCCGCTCTGTCTCCCAGGTAGCCTCCTCTACGGGCCGACCTCTCCACTGCACTTTCACTGAAGCTATATCCTTTGTTCTCTACTTTCGAACCTGGCGCTCTAAAATAGCTGCTGGATCCACATCATAAGTCAAATCACCATCCAACTGAACAGTGTTGAAATACAGAACATGAGACGGGTCCCCAATATACTTCCGAAGCATAGAAGCATGAAATACCGGATGCACACTCGACAAGATAGGTGTCAAAGCAAGCTCATAAGCCACTTCCCCAATCCTTCGAAGCACCTCAAAAGGCCCAACGAACCAATGACTCAATTTACCCTTCTTCCCAAACCTCATAACACCCTTCATGGGTGAAACCTTCAACAAAACCTTCTCACCAACCATGTAGGACACATCCCGAACCTTCCTATCAGCATAACTCTTTTGCCTCGACTGCGCTATACGAAGCCTCTCCTGAATTACCTTCACCTTTTATAAAGCATCCTACACCAAGTCTGTCCCCAATAGCCTAGCCTCACCCGGCTCAAACCAACCAACTAGAGATCTACACCGCCTCTCATACAAAGCCTCATATGGAGCCATCTGAATACTCGACTAGTAGCTGTTGTTATATGCAGACTCTGCAAGCAGTAGAAACTGATCCCATGAACCTCCAAAATCAATGACACAAGTACGCAACATGTCCTCCAATATCTGAATAGTGCGCTAGGACTGCCCGTCCGTATGAGGGTGAAAAGTCGTGCTCAACTTAACCCGAGTACCCAACTCTCGCTGCACCGACCTCCAAAACTGTGAAGTGAACTGAGTGCCCCTATCTGAAATGATGAAAACTGGGACACCATGCAAATGAACAATCTCTTGGATATAGATCTCTGCCAACTGCTCTGAAGAATAGGTAGTACACACAGGAATGAAGTGCACAGACTTGGTCAGCCGATCCACAATCACCCAAATAGCATCAAACTTCCGCAAAGTCCATGAGAGCCCAACTACAAAGTCCATTGTGATCCACTCCCACTTCCACTCTGGAATATCCATCCGCTGAAGCAAGCCACCCGATCTCTGATGCTCATATTTCACCTACTGACAATTGAGACACCGAGCCACAAATCCCACAATGTCTTTCTTCATTCTTCTCCACCAATAATGCTGTCTCAGATCCTGATACATCTTCACGGCACCCGGATGAATGGAATACCGCGAGCTATGGGCCTCTTCTAGAATCACCTCCCGAAGCCTATCTACATTGGGAACACATATCCGGCCCTGTGTCCTCAACACCCCATCATCACCAATGGTCACATCTCTAGCATCATCGTGCTGAACTTTGTCCTTAAGGACAAGCAAATGAGGATCATCATACTGGAGTTCTCTGATGCGATCATATAGGGAAGACTAAGAAATCACACAAGCCAATACTCGATTGGGCTCCGAAATATCTAACCTCACGAACCGATTGGCCAAGGCCTGAATATCAACCACAAGTGGTATCTCCCCAACTAGAATATATGACAAACTCCCCATACTTACCGCCTTTCGGCTCAAAGCATCGGCCACCACACTGGCCTTCCTAGGGTGGTACAGTATAGTGATATCATAATCCTTTAGCAACTCCAACCATCTCCGCTACCCTAAATTGAGATCCTTCTGTTTGAACAAGTGTTGGAGGCTACGATGATCAGTAAATACCTCAGAAGACACACCATACAAGTAATGCCTCCAAATCTTCAGCGCGTGAACAATGACAACCAACTCCAAATCATGAACGAGGTAGTTCTTCTCATAGGGCTTCAACTGACGAGAAGCATAAACAATAACTTTACCCTCCTGCATCAATACACAACCAATACCAACTCTTGAAGTATCACAAATCACGGTATATGAACCTGAAGCTGATGGAAAAACTAACACTAGAGCCGTGATCAAGGTTGTCTTAATCTTCTGAAAGCTCTCCTCATACTCATCTGACCATACAAATGAAGAACCTTTCTTGGTCAACTTGGTCAAGGGCGATGTGATAGATGAGAATTCCTGAATAAATCGGTGATAATAACCCATCAAACCAAGAAAGCTGCAAATCTCTGTGGTTGAGGACGGTCTGAGCCAACTCTGAACCACCTCTATCTTCTTTGGATCAACCTGAATACCCTCGCTGGACACCACGTGCCCCAAGAAAGCCACTAAAATGAGCCAAAACTCACACTTGGAGAATTTTGCATAAAGCTTCTCCTCCCTCAATCTCTGCAACACAACTCTCAAATGCTCTGCGTGCTCCTCTTCAATACGCGAATACACCAGAATATCATCAATGAAGACTATGACAAACGAGTCGAGATAAGGCCGGAACATGCTGTTTATCAAATGAATGAACGCTACTGGGGCATTGGTCAGCCCAAAAGACATCACCAAGAACTCATAATGATCATATCGGGTCCTGAAAGCTGTCTTAAAAATATTCGAGTCCCTAATCTTCAACTAGTGATAACCTGAACGAAGATCAATCTTGGAGAACGCTCTCGCTCCCTGAAGCTGGTCGAATAAATCATCAATGTGAGGCAAAGGATACTTGTTCTTAACTGTTACTTTGTTCAACTGCTTATAATCAATGCACATCCTCATAGTGCCATCCTTCTTCTTCATAAATAGAACTGGCGCACCCCAAGGTGACACACTAGGCCGAATGAACCCCTTATCAAGGAGTTCCTGAAGCTGCTCCTTTAACTCTTTCAACTCCACTAGTGCCATATGATACGACAGAATAGAGATGGACTGAGTGCTCGGCACCAGGTCAATACCAAAATCAATATCCCTGTCCGGTGGCATGCCCGATAGGTCTACAGGAAATACATCGGGAAACTCCCTCACAACTGGAACATAATCAATACTGGGAGTTCTGCACCGACATCCCTCACAAAGGCTAGATACGAAAGACAATCCTTCCCAACCATACGCTGGGCCTTCAAGAATGAGATTACCTTACTGGAAACATAATCAGTCAAACCTCGCCACTCAATCCGTGGCACACCCGGTATAGCCAATGTCACTATCTTAGCATGAACAAGCATTGGGTCTAGATACATGAACAAGTGAAACAAAAGACTTACGGGGCGTATCCAAATAACAAGCAAAGTATGATGACACATAAGAAAAGGTGGAATCAGAATCAAATAATACAAAGGCATCTCTATGGTAGATTGAAACAATACCTGTAATAACAACATTGGGTCTAGCTGGAAGTGTATTGAAACAGGCCTGACCGCCACCTGATCGACCTCGCCCTCTAGGGCGACCCTAGATGACTAACCTCCACCCCTAGTTGGGTGGGTTGGCGGTAATGAAGTAACTGGTGCTGAAGCCGATGGCTGGCTCTTCTACTGAGATGAACTTGCAAGACGACGAGGACACTGCCTCCACATATGACCCATCTTTCCATACTCATAACAACTCCCAGGTGCTGGAGACAGGGATTGAAGGGAACCCCTAGCACCGGAATGACTAGCCAATGCCCCTGGCATAGAAGAGCCCAAAGTGGATGGAGCACGAGACAAACTCTAAGCTAGAAGGGTAAGTGATGATTGGACCTGATGAGAACCATGAGAACCATGACCCGATGATGCCCCACGATAACCTGGGTGAGCTGGCTTAGCATGTCTAAATGGACGGCCTCTACCTTGCTAAAACTGACCTCTCGAAGGAGCTCTACTATAACTACCAGATCCTCGAGGCCTCTTGGCCTCCCTCTCCTCTCGCTCCTGGCGACGAACTGACTCAATCTCCCGAGCAATGTCTACAACTCCTCGAAAGTAGCACCAGTCACCCTCTCTCTGGTCATGAGAATTCGAAGCTGATAAGTGAGGCCATCAACAAACCTCCTAATACTCTCTTTATCTATCGAAACCAACCAAATCGCATGACGAGATAACTCAGAGAACCTCATCTCATACCGCGTCACAGTCAACTCTCCCTGACGTAACCACTCGAACTGCCTATGTAGCTCCTCTCTGTGAGACTACGGCACATACTTCTCCAAAAAGAGAATGGAGAACTGCTGCCAGGTAAGGGGTGCTGCACCAATAGGCCTATACCTCTCAAAAGCCTCCCACCAAGTGAAGGCAGCTCCAGAAAACTGATAAGTAGTGAAAGTGACCCCACTGGTCTCTAGAATACCCATTGTACGAAGCATCCTCTGACATTTATCAAAGAAACCCTGGGCATCCTCGCCCTCTGCATTACTAAAAGTCGGAGGCTGAAGTCTACCAAACCTCTCCAACCTATGTTGTTTGTCCTCTGGCATGGCAGGAACTAAATAGTCTTGAGCAGTTGCTACTGGCTGGGCTAGATGTGCCCCCAGTATTTGAAGACCCTGCACGACCTGCTCAAGTGTGCGAGCGGCAGGAGTCTGAGTGCCTTCCTCGGCCTGAGAAGTGGCTGCGGCTGTAGTAACTGAGACTGCCTGAGCTAGGCCAGTGCAAACTGATAGAATCTAAGCCAAGGCCTCCTGAAGACCCGAAATCATGATAGGCACAGCTGGTGCCTGAGCTGGTGCTGCTAATGCATCCACAACTAGGACCTGATCCTGAACTAGGGTGGCTGGTAGATCTGCATGTTCTCCCTTAGCTGCTGTGCGAGCCACACCCCTACGCCTATTACGACCACGACCGCGTCCTCGGCCTCTAGTGGCCACAACTAGTGGCACTGGTGGTCGTCCATCCTGAGTGGTAGCATGTGTCCTCACCATCTGTGAGAGAGTAGAATAACAGAAGTTTAGTACTTGGATCAACAAATTCGTGTGACAAGAATTTCAAGAATATGAAGTTTTTCCTAAAGGTTTTGCAGCCTCTCGAGGATAAATATAGACGTCTCTGTATCAATCCGCGAGACTCTGCTAAACCTGCTCATGACTCGTGAGACCTATGTAACCTAGGATCTGATACCAACTTGTTCATAATCTAAGTAATAAAACTAAGTCTTAATCATAATCATAAATCCCAAAATAAGGTAAATAATACAGTTTGCGGAAAATGACATAGCCCGACATCGGGGTGTCACCAGCCATGAGCATCTATAATAATACTACAAGTCTGAATGAGTATACTCCATTATTATATAACTAAAATAGAAGGAAATAAGATATATGGAGAAGCACTATGATGCAAAAATCTCCGGGTAGCTCCCTAGTGAATCTCCGGAATCTGCTGGACAACTCTCAACCCTCACAAGCAGGACCAGATGCGCCTGAATCTGCACACGGGGTGCATGGAGTAAAGTGAGTACTCCAACTCAGTGAGTAATAGTAATAAATGCAGACTGAGTAATAAGAAAACACGCAAAGGCATGTCAACATGCTATAAAGAAGCAGTAAAAACCAGTAAAAACAATGAAGCAATAAAAATATGTGAAGTCACTTTAGCTCAGTTTAAACTTCTTAAAATGCCTTTTTAACAATTAAGCAAGTAAGTGATCGGCAACTAGGAAAGATAAACACATAAAGAAATGCCCCTCGGCACAATGTCAACAAAAATCTGCCCCTCGGGCAATATCATAAACAACATCAGCCCCTCGGGCTATATCTCACATCACAATGGGTACTCGCACTCACTGGGGGTGTGCAGACTCCTGGAGGGTCCCCTTACGGCCCAAGAGCAATATCAAGTCATCTCGTGGCAAAATCACATAGGCTCTCGACCTCATATCAACAAGCCACCTCGTGGCGTACAAATCTCAGGCCCTCGGCCTCATAATCATAACCAGTGTTTTCTTACAACATAGGCCCTTGACCTTACTCAGTCAGAATCTCACAAGCCACTCGGGCAACAGTAAAACATGATGCTCAGCCCAAAATATCATTTTAAGTGTTAAAGTGGAGTAAACATGGCTGAGTTATGAAAATAGTAGAATATAGCATGTCTGAGTACAAGTATAAAGTCAAAACAGTGAGGAAATATCAGTAAAAATCCCCCAAGGATCCAAATAGTTGGAACGAGGCCCAAATATGGCATTCAGCCCAAAACATGATAATAGCAAATAGTTTTCAATCAAATACGTGGTAAAATAGTCATACGGGATGGACTAAGTCACAATCCCCAATGGTGCACGACCCCACACTCGTCATCTAGCGTGTGTGTCAACTCAATATAGCTCAAAGATGTGCAAATCCAGGATTTCAAACCCTCAGGACAACATTTACAATCATTACTCACCTCTACCCGGTCCAAATCTCTAGCTCGCGATGCCTTTGCCCCTCGAATAGGCCTCTGAATGCTCCAAATCTAACCAAAATCAGTGTAAAACTATCAAAATATGCTAAGGGACAAAGCCCACTCGAAAGAAATCAAATTACAACACAAATCCCGAAATTGGCCAAACCCGACCCCCGGGCCCACGTCTCGAATTTCGATAAAAATTACATCAATAGACTCCTTATCACTCCCCGAGTTTATTCATACCAAAAGCATCAAAATCCAACCACAAACGACCCCTCAAATCCTAAATTCTAGGCCTCCAATTACAAACCCTAGTTCTTCAATATTAGGCTTAAATTCCATGATTAATTAGGTTGAATTCACAATAGAATCGAGTATTAAGTCCATAAATCTTACCTCCAAGTGTTTACCCTTGAATCCCTCTTCAATCCTCTTCAAAAAAGCTCCAAAATAGCTCAAAAATGGTGGAAGTTAACCCCAAAATCGCGGACAAGATGACTAGTTAAACATTCTGCCCAGGCCTCAATTCCTTCTTCACAAACGCGGTCAATGCCTCGCGTTCGCGAAGCACAATCTAAATTTGACCAAATTTTCTCTTATGCGAACGCGTCCAGTTCCTCGCGAATGCGATGGTTCCTCGCCTAACCTTCGCGAACGCACTCCCCTTCTCGCGAACGCGATGAACAAATCAACCTCAAACCCAGCTGCCCAACTTCCTCTACGCGAATGCGGAGCCTCTCTTGCGAACGCGATGCACAACAACCCCATCCCTTTGCGAATGCGGAGCCTTCCTTGCGAACGCGAAGGCTAAAATCGCAGCCTCACCAGCTAAATCTTCGCAAACACAAGGGCCTACTCGCGAACGCGAAGGTCATTTCTCTGCAACACTGAACAACAGTTTTCTGCACTTTTCCAAAACATGAAATGGTCCGATTGACCACCCGAAACTCACCCGAGGCCCCCAAAACCTCAACCAATCATGCCAACATATCCCATAACATCATTCAAACTTGTTCCAACCTTCAAAATGCTTAAAACAATATCAAAACACCAAATTCGCATCGGATTCATGCCTAAGAATTCCAAAATCTTCAAAATTACGCTTTTGATAAATAAAAAACCAACCAAACCATCCGAATGATATTAAATTTTGCACACACATCCCTAATGACACAATGGAACTACTACAACTCTTGGAACTCCATTTAGACCCCTATATCAAAATCTTGCCTATCAACCGGAAAAGTCCAAAAATTTAATTTCGCCAATTCAAGCCTAAATCTACTCCGGACCTCCAAAACACATTCCGATCACACTCCTAAGTCCCAAATTACCTCCCGAAGATATCCGAACCATCGGAACTCACATCTGAGCCCTCTAACACATATGTCAACATTCGGTTGACTTTTCCAACTTAAGCTTCCTCAAAAGAGACTAAGTGTCTCAAACCTTCTTAAAACCTTTCCAAACCTGAGCCAACCAATCCGATCACATATAGAACCGATAAACAAAGCAATAAGAAGCAGAAATGGGGAAAATGGAGCGGTAACTCATGAGACTACTAGCCGGGTTGTCACAGTTTGATTGTTATGTATATCACCAGAAAAGATTCAAATTTTTGTGCCAAAGAAATAATCTGTTGAGTTAGTGTATTTAAAGCATCAACCTGATTTACCATAGCAGCCTTTTTAATGATTACACGCTCAGATAGCCATTGGATAGCATTCTCAAAAATTTCATTCAACAATTGCAATGCTTCCTCTGTGGTTTTTCCCATTACAGAACCTCCTGCAGCTGCATCTATCACATTTCTAGTAGAGGATTTTAATCCGTGATAGAAAATGTACAATTGCATTTGTTTAGGAATGTCATGGTGGGGGCATTTTCTTAACATTGCTTTTAATCTTTCCCAAGCTTGATAAACTGACTCAGTGTCAGTCTGCAAGAAATTAGATATGTCTTGTCTTAACTTTGTTGTTGTAGCAAGGGAAAAATATTTGTTTAAAAATTTTCGAGTCATCTGGTCCCATGTCGTAATGGACCCTAGAGGCAGACTTCGCAACCAAGTCTTGACATCTCCTTTTAAAGAAAAAGGAAATAGCCTTAACTTGATAGCTTTAGGAGGTACTCCATTGTACTTAGCAGTTTCTGTAAGTTCTAGAAAATCAATTAAATGACTGTGTGGGTCTTCACTTGTATCACCAGTGAAGATACAAGATTGTTTAATTGTCTGAATCAGGCCGGTCCTAATTTCAAAGTTGTTGACTGCCATTGGTGGCTTCCTAACACTAGATTCATAGTTGAAGCGATCAAGTCTAACATAATCCCTAAGGATTCTGTTTGCTGGCCTTGGCGCCACTTCATCAAATTGCTCCTCTACATGGACTGGTGGTAGGATCTCAAGTGGGTTAATGTCCTCTGCTTGCCGATTTTTCATTTTTTTACAAGCTGCTCCTTGAGAAGACGATGTTTGTTCTTTCCTGCGCGATCGAAGATATCTTTCAATTCCAGGATCGTAATTAGCCAATTCTTTTGTAGAAGAACGGGTCGTAAACTACTTAAAATTTTGAAAGTAAAAAAAACATTAATTTCTAGTGTAGTACTAGTAATTAATAACTAAACTAAAGTATATTTCAAAGATAATATAGATAGTTAGTGAGAAAAATAAATACCACAATATTATAGATAATAATTCTAGTAATTAATCTAATAAAAAAATAAAAATAAATATAAAACAATAAAACTAACAAGTAAGCGTCACTAGTAATGATAGGAATTGAGATAGTATAGTATTATTATTAACTAATAACGAATTGAGATAGTATAGTATTATTAATTATAAACAAAAGTTGTAGTAGTGAATAATAGTGATAAGAATAACATTGTAGAAGTACTACTACTACTACTATTATATTATAAAAAATAATAATAGATAAACAATGATATGAAAATAATAATATGTAGCAACAAACTATATTGAAAAATAAAAATAAAAACGTCGAAGTACTAGCAATGAGAAAAAAAATGATACAACAGGTGATAGTACTAGTAATAATTATACTAAATATAATGAAGGAAAGCTAATGATAGCAATAATAGGAAGAAGCACTAATATGTTTTTTGTTCTTTTTAAAGTGTTATTACAAAAAGAAAACGATAATATTAATATGATAGTAGTAGTTATAGTACTACTTAGTAATTAGTGATGATAGTAATAGATAAATAATAATAATAAGGTCTCAAATTAGCAAAAAAATATTTAATCTAAAGTAGATGTATGCCAATCCCCGGCAACAGCGCCAAAAATTTGACGAAGTCAATGTGTATAGGATTTTTCTACTCGTGCTTTGTCAAATTCTAGTATAATTTATGATATCGTCCCAAAGAGATTGGAACATCTATGCTACATGCTTTTAATATTTCAATTACTATTTGAGAGAATCAACTTGATAAAAAGTGAGTGAGGTCTAAAGCTTGTTAATTACTTAAACAAAAACCAAGAACTTTCGGAAGATTTATAAATTAAAAGAGTTGGGAATCGATGAATTCACTTGATAATATATTAAAATAAAATCTCAATTTTTACAAGTATTTCTCTGCGGAATAATTGCTTATTGCTAATATAATTATATTTAGTTCACTAAGAAGTA
Organism: Nicotiana tabacum; assembly: GCF_000715075.1. Classification (NCBI taxonomy): domain Eukaryota; kingdom Viridiplantae; phylum Streptophyta; class Magnoliopsida; order Solanales; family Solanaceae; genus Nicotiana; species Nicotiana tabacum. The sequence goes on from NC_134082.1 coordinate 143,382,836, forward strand.
GTCAATTAATAGCACTTCGTAAGGTTATGTGATTAATTGAGTTAAAACTATTGACGATTAGACTGAAATATTTTTCTTGCTTGAATTGTGCTTAGAGGTAGTAAAAACTTTGTGAGAACATTTTTAATAAAAAATCAATAATCTTGCCTACAACAATTCCTCCGTGAGAATTAAAACTAAGGCAAGCAAAATTACGAACTTGGAATAATAGTTTACTAAAAATTACTCTCACTCTATTATTTTATTATTGTTTATTATATATCAATTTTGCTTCGTGAGAATTACAAAATCAATATAAAAATAACTTAGAGATAAAAATATGTAGAAGTGATAATAATGATTAATTAAAACTATTATTACGGCATAGTACAAAGTATAAAAAGAAAGTTTCAAGTCAAGGATGTATTAACTGAGATAGTATTATAATATATATACCAAGCTTCATCAACTATCCCAACAAGAAAAGATTACTCCATTATGAAGTAAGAAAAAACTAATTTAAAAACAAAGAACTTATGAAGAAATATTATTCTTTTAAAAGAAAGACAACTAATAGAAAATACTAAAGACAAAAGAAAGACCAAAGAGTCTAAAGACAAAAGAAAGACCAAAGAGTAGTTTTCTCCCATAAGACTCTTCTTTCTCACAATACAATATGAGTGCCTATTTATAGAAAATGTGTAGCAAATGTGAGATGATGTTGCAACTTTAAGTCTTGATGTTGTGTGTAACGATCCGGCCGGTCGTTTTAAGAATTTATGCCTTGATTCCCTATTAACAGCTTTCCCCGTGTTTATTTCTGCTATTTTGATTTGCCGGGATGTTCGGTTTTGAGTTTCGGAGAGTTTTGGGACACTTAGTCCCTAAATGAGAGCTTAAGTTTTGGAAATTTGACCGTAGTCGGAACTGTGTGAATATGGCCTCGGAATGGAATTCCGATGATTCCGTTAGCTCCGTTGGATGATTTTGGGCTTAGGGGTGTGTTCGGATTATGTTTTGGAGGTCCGTAGCTAATTTAGGCCTGAAATGTCGAAAGTCGAATTTTGAAATTTCTTGTTCGATAGTGAGATTTTGATCCGAGGGTCGGAATGGAATACCAGAAGTTAGAATAGCTCCGTAGTGTTGAATGTGACGTGTGTGCAAAATTTCAGGTCATTCAGACGAGGTTTGATAGACTTTTTGATTGAAAGCGTAAATTGAGAGCTTTTGGAGTTCTTAGGCTTGAATCCATGGTTAATTCGATATTTCGATGTTGTTGATGTTTTGAGTATTGATATAAGTTTGAATAGTGGTATAGGACTTGTTCGTATTTTTGGTTGAGGTCCCAGGGACCTTGGGTTGATTTCAGAGGATTATCGGAAGAATTAGAAGTGGTTTGAAACAGCTGAAGCTGCTGATCTTTGTCATAACCGCACCTGAGATTGGGTCCCAGAGGTGCTGAGCCGCAGAAGCGGAAGAGTCATCGCAGAAGCAGAAAGTGGAGATGCCAGCAGGGACCGCAGAAGCGGGAGCTTACCGCAGAAGCGGCACCGCATCTGCGTAAGGTTAACCGCAGGTGCGAAAGCTGGGTTTTAAGTGAAATATCGCAGATGCGACCACGTACTCACAGAAGTGGGACTGCAGGTGCGGTCCCAAAGCCGCAGAAGTGGATTAACTAGGCAGAATATATAAATAGTTGCCTTCACAAAATTTGAGTTATTTTCACCTCTTTTCAAATGGGAAGAAGCCTTGGGGAGCATTTTCAAGGGAGATTGTTAGAGGAATTCATTGGGTATGGTCTTTGGTCCCTAAACTCATTATTGGAGTGATTTTTATCATTATAAACATGAAAGTTTAAGGAAAATCAGTGGTAATTTGGGGGTGAGGGCTTGATTAATTAGAGACCTTTGAGTGATGATTTGAGGGATCATTTGAGGTCCGATTTTGGTACTTTTGGTATGACTGAACTCGTGAGAGTGTGAGGATTCTAGAAATATAAATTTTACCCGATTCCGAGACATGTGACCGAGGGGCATTTTGGTCATTTTACCTAATTTCGCGTATTAGCTTAGAATTTAATTGTAGAATTAGTTACTTGAAGTGTTATTTACATTATGCAATTGAATTGAATAGATTTGGGCCATTTAGAGTTGAGTACTCGTGGCAAGAACATGGTTTCGGGTTGATTTTGAGCTGGTTCGAGGTAAGTGGCTTGCCTAACCTTGTATGGAAGACATTCCCCTTAGGATTTGGTATTTGTGGTAATTGAAATGCCTTGTACGTGAGGTGACGAGTACGTAATTGTGCTAATTATTGAAAATCTTATTTTCACTAAAGTAGCTTTAATTGTGTTTTCCTTTACTGCTTATTCTACTTGAAATGTAAGCATGCTGTTAGCTTAGAGAAGCATGTTTAATTGCCTTATTGCTTGAACTGACTTATTTGTATTATGTGAAGCATGTTAGATTAGAATTACTTGTTTTACTTTGGTACGAAATTGAGTTTAATTGAGTATTCTTTGTGTTATTGCTGTGTGTTTTACTTTGGGACTATGGGACGACATCCCGGGAGATCCCCTGTACGTATTTTATGATTTGAGCTGAGCTGCGGGATACTGAGAGATCCCCAGACGTATATTGAGGATACCAAGAGATCCCTAGAATGTTTTGAGGATACCAAGAGATCCTCGGGATACCAAGAGATCCCTAGTATATATTGAGGATACCAAGAGATCCTCGGGATACCAAGAGATCCCTGGCATTTATTGAGGGTACTAAGAGATCCTCGGGATACTGAGAGATCCCCGGTTATTATCTTTGTGAAGAGTGGTATTCCTGGTGATTGTTTTTTTTGCCTCTGTTTCAGTTGTAGTTATCCTTATTATCATGTATTAATTCTTATTTTTATCTTTCAACTGTACTGCTTTATCTTATACTGTTTCACCTTATATTTTATTTAATCTCAGTAGGGCCCTAACCTCACTCGTCACTACCCGACCGAGGTTAGGCTTGACACTTACTGAGTATTGCTGGGGTGTACTCATGCCCTTTCTGTTCATGTTTTTCATGTGCTAATCCAGGTACCTCCACTCAGACTTATCACGCTTGAAACGAGGCGCTTGTAGAGACTCCGAGGTATATCTGCCGCGTTCGCAGACCGAAGAGTCCCTTTCTACTCTCCATTTTAAGTATTAGCCCTTCTGTATTTTCTTTCCGTTGTTAGATATTCTAGAGTAAGATACTTGTAGACATTCAAAGGCTTGTGATCATTAGATTCCGGGTTTTGGGAAAAGTATTTAGCTTTTGAGAGTTGATATTGTGTATACCAAGCGACATTTTAAATTACTATTTTATTTCGCTACTTCGGTTTTAAATGATTTCTTTCGCAAATTGGTTTATTTTCCGCATTGTTAGGCTGACCTAGTTGTAGGGACTAGGTGCCATCACGATGGTTCACGGAGGGCGAACCAAGGTCTTGACAAGTTGGTATCAGAGCTCTAGGTTCATAGGAGTCATGAATCAGAAGCCGATTTATTAGAGTCTCGCTGATCAGTACGCAGACATCTGTACTTATCTACAAGAGGCTACGTCATTGTTAGGAAAATTCCACTTCATTTGATTTCCTTGTTGTGCGAGATTTTTGACATCACAATTCTAAACCTCTGTCTTCCATTCTCTCACAGATGGTGAGGACACGTGCCACCAGAGATGATCAGACACCCATGCCCCCTGCGAGAGCCATCAGAGGTCGGGGCCAGGGTAGAGGCTGAGGACGCGCACGCAGTGCAGCTAGAGCACCCACGCGAGCTTCCACCGATGTACAACCAGCAGTCCCAGCCGGAGTCTAGGCACCTGCCACGCCTACTGCTACTACTACTCCAGCACTTCAGGAGACTCTGGCACAGTTCATGATCATGTACACCACTTTGGCTCAGGCAGTGTTGCTCCCCTTGCTGTAGCTACATCTCAGGCTGGGGTAGGAGCACAGACTCCTGCCACCCATACTCCTGAGCAGCGAGTGCATGTGGATCAGGTTCCCGAGGTTATTCTTGTACTGCCTGCAGCCCTAGGTTAGCCTGAGGACAGGGCAGCAATTTCAGAGGATGAGCAACGGAGACTTGAGAGATTCAAGAAGTATGATCCTCTTGTATTTAGTGGGTTAGCCTCAGATAATGCCTTGGAATTTCTGGAGGAATGTCACGGTATCCTCCATACTGTGGGTATATCAGGATTGAGTGGGGTTTCTTTCACTGCCTTCCAGCTTCGAGGAGCCGCCTATAAGTGGTGGCACACCTATGAGTTAGACAGTCCGGATGAGGCAACTTCACTGACTTGGACTCGGTTTTTAGATATGTTCCTGAAGGAGTTCGTTCCTTAGAGCCTCAAAGACGCATGGCACACAGAGTTTGGGAATTTGCGCTAGGGTGCTATGACTGTCTCGGAGTATGCTGTCTGTTACACCAGTTTGGTTAGACATGCCCCAACCTTGGTTTCTACTATTCGCGGGAGGGTTCGTCGGTTTATTGAGGGGCGTATTCCCAGCATCAGGTCTAGCATTGATCGAGAGTTAGAGATGAATATTTCTTATCAACAGGTGGTGAGAATTGCTAGGAGGATTGAGGGTATGCATTCTTGGGAGAGAGAGGAGAGGGAGGTCAATAGGTCTCGAGAGTCGGGCCATTATTCTGGTGCCTCTGCCCCAGCTGTAGGTCGTCATGGTAGGGGTTATATGAGTTGCCCTGTTCATTCAGCTCTTCTAGCAGTCAGTGGTATTCCATCTCCTTCTAGGCCTCAGAAGCCTTATTATGTACCTCCGGTATCTAGCGCGCCTCCTGCGCGGGGTGCTTTTAGAGGTCAGTCCAGCAGACCTGGCCCGAGCCAGTCACAACCGCCACGTCCTCCCAAAGCTTGTTTTGAGTGTAGTGACACACGTCATGTGGTGAGGGATTTCCCTAGACTTGGGAGGAGTGCACCTCCACAGACTTCTCAGCCACAGCATGCCCCACAAAGTTCTAAAGCTATGGTTACAACTCTAGTTGTTACTCCACCTGCTCATCCAGCTAGAGGTGGAGGTCGGGGAGGTAGAGGTCGCCCTAGAGGCGGAGGCCAGGCCCGATACTATGCCATTACTGCCCGTACTGAGGCTGTTGCCTCCGATTCTATCATCAAAGGTATTATACTAGTTTGTCACAGAGATGCATCAGTTCTATTCCATCTAGGCTCCACTTACTCTTATGTGTCCTCTTAATTTGCTCCGCATTTGGGTGTACCTCGGGATTCTTTGAGTTCCCCTGTTTATGTTTCTACTCTTGTGGGAGATTCCCTTGTTGTGGACCGCGTTTATCGGTCGTGTTTGGTTGCTCTTAGTGGTTTTGAGACCAGAGCCGATTTATTGTTACTCAGCATGATAGATTTTGATATTATCTTGGGCATAGACTGGTTGTATCCCCATTATGCTATTCTTGATTGTCACGCCAAAATCGTGATACTGGCTATGCCAGGTGTACTGCATGTTGAGTGGAGGGGTACCTTAGATCACATTCCCAGTAGAGTTATTTTTTTCCTTAAGGCTCAGCGAATGGTTAAGAAGGGGTGCGACGCGTATTTAGCTTATGTGAGAAATGTCAGTGTTGATACCCCTTCAGTTGATTCAATCCCAGTCGTACGGGATTTTCCTGATGTGTTTCCAGCTGATCTTCCGGGCATGACGCCTGATAAAGATATTGATTTTGGCATTGATCTGTTGCCGGTTACTTAGCTCATTTCTATTCCTCCATATCGTATGGCTCCTCCTGAGTTGAAGGGGTTGAAGGATCAATTACAGGAATTGCTTGATAAGGGTTTTATTAGGCCCAGTGTATCACCTTGGGGTGCTCCTGTCTTGTTTGTGAAGAAAAAAGATGGTTCTATGCGTATGTGTATTGATTATCGCCAGATGAACAAAGTTACAATGAAGAACCGTTATCCTTTGCCTCATATTGATGATCTATTTGACCAGCTTCAGGGCGCACGGGTGTTTTCTCAGATTGACTTGTGCTCAGGTTACCATCAGTTGAAGATTCGAGAGCCAGATATCCCGAAGACTGCTTTCAGGACTAGGTATGGTCATTACGAGTTCCTTGTTATGTCATTTGGGCTGACCAATGCCCCAGCAACCTTTATGCATTTGATGCATAATGTGTTTCGGCCGTATCTTGACTCGTTTGTCATTGTCTTTATTGATGATATTCTGGTATATTCCTGGAGTCGGGAAGATCATGAGCAGCACCTGAGGACAGTGCTATAGACCTTGAGAGAAAAGAAGTTATATGCTAAGTTCTCAAAATGTTAGTTTTGGTTGGATTGCGTGGCATTCTTAGGCCACGTGGTGTCGAGTAAGGTTATTCAGGTGGATCCGAAGAAAATAGAGGTAGCGCAGAGTTGGCCCAGACCATCCTCAGTTACAAAGATCCGCAGTTTTCTTGGTTTGACGAGTTATTACCGTTGTTTTGTGGAGGGGTTTTTGTCGATTACAACCCCTATGACCAGACTGACCCAGAAGGGTGCTCCGTTCCAGTGGATGGAAGAGTGTGAGACGAGCTTTCAGAAGCTCTAGACAGCTTTGACTACAACCCCAATTTTGATATTGCCTATATGTTTGGGGTGTTACACTGTCTATTGTGATGCCTCGATGATTGGCTTTAGAGCGATTTTGATGCAGGACGGTAGTGCATTGCCTACGCGTCCAGACAGTTGAAGGTTCACGAGAAGAATTATTCGGTCCACAACCTTGAGTTAACTGCCATTGTTCACGCCCTGAAAATCTGGTGTCATTATTTGTATGAGGTTCCTTGTGATATTTATACTGATCATCGGAGCTTGCAGCACCTGTTCAAGCAAAAGGATCTATACTTGCGCCAGTGTAGGTGGTTAGAGTTGCTGAAGGACTATGATATCACTATTTTGTATCACTCGGGCAAGGACAATGTGGTGGCCGATGCCTTGAGTCGTCGGGCAGAGAGTTTGGGGAGTTTGTCTTATTTACCAGCATTGGAGAGGCCTATGGCGATGGATGTTCAGGCCTTAGCCAGCTCGTTTGTGAGATTGGATCTTTCGGAGCCCAGTCGGGTTCTAGCTTGCGTGGTTTCTTGGTCTTCCTTATTTGATCGTATCAGGGAGCGTCAGTATGATGACCCTCATTTGCTTGTCCTCAAGGACAAGGTTCAGCATGATGATGGCAGATATGTGACCATTGGTGATGACGGGGTATTAAGGATGCAAGGTTGGATTTGTGTACCCAATGTTGATGGGCTTTGAGAGTTGATTCTAGAGGAGGCCCCTAGTTCGCGGTATTCCATTTATCCGGGTGCCGTAAAAATGTATTAGGATTTGAGGCAGCACGATTGGTGGAGGCAGATGAAGAAAGATATAGTTGGATTTGTAGCTCGTTGCCTCAATTGTCAGCAGGTGAAGTATGAGCACCAGAAACCGGGAGGGTTGCTTTAGTAGATAGAGATTCTGGAGTGGAAGTGGGAGAAGATCACCATGGACTTTGTAGTTGGGTTCCAATGGACTTTGAGAAAGTTCTATGCTATTTGGGTGATTATGGATCGGCTGACCAAGTCCGCACACTTCATTTCTGTGTGTACTACTTATTCTTCGGAGCGGTTGGCAGAGATTTATATCCGGGAGATTGTTCTTCTGCATGGTATTCCAATTTCCATCATTTCAGATAGAGGTAGTCAGTTCACATCTACTAAGGTCTAAAATACAACGAAATTTCTGTAAATGTACTAAATACAGTCTAATAACATCAAAGGGAGAAAAGCAGTGTTGCGGACGTCGGGCAGCTACCTTGCTAAACTCTAAAGACTCTGCCTCTAATCAACCAATACCCACTATCGGGTGCAGAAATACCTGAATCTTCACACAAGGTGCAGGGAGTAAAGTGAGTACTACAACTCAGTGAGTAATAATCATAACTAAAGACTGAGTGATAGGAAATCACGAAAAGTACATCAACATGCTGTATAGAAGTAGTACAAAACCAGTAAGAAAGCAATGAAGCTGTGAAATCTCTTAAAGCATCTGAGCTCAGTTTAAACTTCTTTAAAAATGACTTTTCAACAGTTAAGCAATTGAATGCAAAGCAATTAGAACAGATAAGCACAGAAAATCCACCCCTCGGGTACAAATACGCAATTAAACAGGTAAATAACAGACAAATAAGATAGGTAAGCACATAAAGGATTGCCCCTCGGGCACAATATCAACAATACCGGCCCCACGGGCTATATCTCACATCACAATGGGTACCCGCGCTCACTGGGGGTGTACAGACTCCTAGAGGGGCCCTTTTCGGCCTAAGCGCAATATCAAGCCATCTCGTGACATCATCACTAGGCTCTCGACCTTATATTAACTAGCGACCTCATGGCGTACATATCTCAGGCCCTCGGCCTCATAATCATAATCAGTGTAGCACCGCTACGGCATATAGCCCGACCCAAAAGTATCCTCACAGCACAGGCCTTCGGCCCAAAATATTATTTGAAATATCATTTGATATATTAAAACAGAGTAAATATGGCTGGGTTATGAAAATAGTGAAATATAGCATGACTGAGTTCAAGTATAAAGTCAAGACAGTGAGGAAATATCAATAAAATCCTTTAAGGGTTCAAATAGTTGGCACGAAGCCCAAATATGGCATTCAACCTAAAACATTATGATAGCAAATAGATTTTTTAGTCAAATACGCGGTAAAATAGTCATTCGGGACGGACTTAGTCACAATCCCCAATAGTGCACGACCTCACGCTCGTCATCTAGCGTGTGCCTCACCTCAATATAGCACAATGATGTGCAATCCGAGGTTTCATACCCTTAGTACATCATTTACAATCATTACTCACCTTGATCCGGTCCAAACTCTAGCCCGCGATGCCTTTGCCCTCACGAACCGACCTCTGAATGCTCCAAATCTAGCCACAATCAGTACATAACCATTAAAATATGCTAAGGGAACAAAACCCACTCGAAAATATCCAATTTATATCAAAAATCCTAAAATTGCTCAAACCTAGCCCCCGGGCCTACGTCTCAGAATCCGGCAAAATTAACATCAATAGAATCCTCATCCTCCCACGAATCTATACATATCAAGAACATCAAAATCAGGCCTCAAATGGCCCCTCATATCCCCACTCAAAGATCTCTTAATCTCAAGCCCTAATTACCCACTTTTGCACTGATTTCCCCATAGATTTCAAGCTTACAATGTTAAAATTCATCATAGAAACAAGTTTAGGGTCAGAAAATCTTACTTCCATGAAACCTTCTTGAATTCCCTCTTCAATTAGCTTTCCAAAGCCTTCTCCCGAATGAAATATGGTGAAAACCCACTCAAAATTGAGAAGGGAACCTTTTATACTTTCTGACCCAGGCATTTTCGCACCTACGGTCCATTTTCCGCTTCTGCGACCAAATCCACCGTATCTGTGGTTTTCATTAAATTGCCTATTTCTGCATCTGCGGTTAAATACTCGCACCTGCGCTACCGCAGGCGCGCCCGCGACACCGCTTCTGCTGTTCCTGAATGACTTCACATTGGCCGCATCTGCAACTACCTTACTCTTCTGCGATCATCGCACCTGTGGTCTCCCAACCGCAGGTGCGGTTATGACAGAACCAAATGCTTCAACTGCAAAACTTAATTCCAAATCCTTCTGGTACCCATCCGAAATCACCTCGAGGCCCCCCGGGACCTCAACCAAAAGCACAAACATATCCTATAACCTTATTCAAACTTGTTCCAACTTTCGGAACGCTCAAAACAATATTAAAACACCAAAATCACATCAAATTCAAGCCTAGGATTCCAAAATCTTCCGAATTTCACTTTTGATCAAAAGCCCAATCAAACCACGTCCGAATGACCTGAAATTTTGCACACACATCCCAAATGTCACAACAGAACTATTACAACTTTCGGAATTCCATTCCGACCTCTATATCAAAATCTCACTTATCAACCGGAAAACGCCAAAATCTCAATTTCGCCAATTCAAGCCAAAACCTTCCACGGATTTCCAAAATGCATTCCGATCACGCTCCTAAGTCCCAAATCACCTAACATAGCTAACCAAATCATAAAAATTCTGATTCGCGATCATATACCAACCAGTCAAATCTTGGTCAAACCTTTCAAATTTCAAGCTTCAAACTGAGAACTGTTATTCCAAATTCATTCTGATTACCCTGAAAACCAAAACCAACGATTTACATAAGTCATAATACATTACACGGGGCAAGTCATGCTAGAGAACTGGCAAGCAAAGTGCAAAAGTTCAAAACGACCGGTTGGGTCGTTACATCCTCCCCCACTTAAACATACGTTCGTGCGCGAACGTGCCCAACTTCCTCTACGCGAACGTGGAGCCTCCCTCGCGAACGCGATGCACAACAAACCCAGCCCTTCGCGAACGCGAAGGCTAAAATCTCAGCCTCACCAGCTAACCCATCAGGAACGTGACGGCTTACTCGCAAACATGAAGGTTATTTCTCTGCAACACTAAACAACAGTTTTCTGCACTTTTTCAAAGTATGAAATGGTCCGATTGACCACCCAAAACTCACCCGAGGCCCCCGGGACCTCAACCAATGATGCCAAAATATCCCATAACATCATTCGAACTTGTTCCAACCTTCGGAACGCTCAAAACAACATCAAAACACCAAAATCGCATCGGATTCAAGCCTAAGAATTTCAAAATCTACTAAATTACGCTTTTGGTAAAAAACCCAACCAAACCACGTCCGGATGACTTGAAATTTTGCACACACATCCCAAATGGCACAACGAAACTACTGCAACTCCAGGATCTCCATTCTGACCCCTATATCAAAATCTCGCCTATCAACCGAAAAATGCCAAAAATCCAATTTCGCCAATTCAAGCCTAAATCTACTCCGGACCTCCAAAACACATTCCGATCATGCTCCTAAGTCCCAAATTACCTCCCAACGCTATCCGAACCATCGGAACTCACATCCGAGCCCTCTAACACATAAGTCAACATCCGGTTGACTTTTCCAACTTAAGCTTCCTCAAAAGAGACTAAGTGTCTCAAACCTTCTCAAAACCTTTTCGAACCCGATCCAACCAACCTGATTACATATAGAACCGATAAACAAAGTAATAAGAAGCAGAAATGGGGGAAACAGAGCGATAAATCATTAGACGACTGGCCGGGTCGTCACATCCTCCCTATCTTAAACAAACGTTCGTCCTCTAACGAGTCAAGAAACATACCTAAAGCCTCAAACAGGTGAGGATATCTGCTCTGCATCTCCCGCTTTGTCTCCCAGGTAGCCTCTTCTACGGGCCGACCTCTCCACTGCACTTTCACTGAAGCTATATCCTTTGTTCTCAACTTTTGAACCTGACGCTCTAAAATAGCTGCTGGATCCACATCATAAGTCAAATCACCATCCAACTGAACAGTGTTGAAATACAGAACATGAGACGGGTCCCCAATATACTTCCGAAGCATAGAAACATGAAATACCGGATGCACACTCGACAAGCTAGGTGGCAAGGCAAGCTCATAAGCCACTTCCCCAATCCTTCGAAGCACCTCAAAAGGCCCAATGAACCAATGACTCAATTTACCCTTCTTCCCAAACCTCATAACACCCTTCATGGGTGAAACCTTCAACAAAACCTTCTCACCAACCATGTAGGACACATCCCGAACCTTCCTATCAGCATAACTCTTTTGCCTCGACTGCGCTATACGAAGCCTCTCCTGAATTACCTTCACCTTTTCTAAAGCATCCTACACCAAGTCTGTCCCCAATAGCCTAGCCTCACCCGGCTCAAATCAACCAACTAGAGATCTACACCGCCTCTCATACAAAGCCTCATATGGAGCCATCTGAATACTCGACTGGTTGCTGTTGTTATATGCAGACTCTGCAAGCAGTAGAAACTGATCCCATGAACCTCCAAAATCAATGACACAAGTACGCAACATGTCCTCCAATATCTGAATAGTGCGCTAGGACTGCCCGTCCGTATGAGGGTGAAAAGTCGTGCTCAACTTAACCCGAGTACCAAACTCTCGCTGCACCGACCTCCAAAACTGTGAAGTGAACTGAGTGCCCCTATCTGAAATGATGAAAACTGGGACACCATGCAAATGAACAATCTCTTGGATATAGATCTCTGCCAACTGCTCTGAAGAATAGGTAGTACACACAGGAATGAAGTGCACAGACTTGGTCAGCCGATCCACAATCACCCAAATAGCATCAAACTTCAGCAAAGTCCATGGGAGCCCAACTACAAAGTCCATGGTGATCCACTCCCACTTCCACTCTGGAATATCCATCCGCTGAAGCAAGCCACCCGATCTCTGATGTTCATATTTCACCTTCTGACAATTTAGACACCAAGCCACAAATCCCACAATGTCTTTCTTCATTCTTCTCCACCAATCATGCTGTCTCAGATCCTGATACATCTTCACGGCACCCGGATGAATGGAATACCGCGAGCTATGGGCCTCTTCTAGAATCACCTCCCGAAGCCTATCTACATTGGGAACACATATCCGGCCATGTGTCCTCAACACCCCATCATCACCAATGGTCACATCTCTAGCATCATCGTGCTGAACTTTGTCCTTAAGGACAAGCAAATGAGGATCATCATACTGGCGTTCTCTGATGCGATCATATAGGGAAGACCAAGAAATCACACAAACCAATACTCGATTGGGCTCCGAAATATCTAACCTCACGAACCGATTGGCTAAGGCCTGAATATCAACCACAAGTGGTCTCTCCCCAACTAGAATATATGACAAACTCCCCATACTTACCGCCTTTCGGCTCAAAGCATCGGCCACCACACTGGCCTTCCCAGGGTGGTACAGTATAGTGATATCATAATCCTTTAGCAACTCCAACCATCTCCGCTACCCTAAATTGAGATCCTTCTGTTTGAACAAGTGCTGGAGGCTACGATGATCAGTAAACACCTCAGAAGACACACCATACAAGTAATGCCTCCAAATCTTCAGCGCGTGAACAATGACAACCAACTCCAAATCATGAACGGGGTAGTTCTTCTCATAGGGCTTCAACTGACGAGAAGCATAAACAATAACTTTACCCTCCTGCATCAATACACAACCAATACCAACTCTTGAAGCATCACAATACACGGTATATGAACTTGAAGCTGCTGGCAAAACTAACACTAGAGCCATGATCAAGGTTGTCTTAATCTTCTGAAATCTCTCCTCACACTCATCCGACCATACAAATGAAGAACCTTTCTTGGTCAACTTGGTCAAGGGCGATGCGATAGATGAGAATTCCTGAATAAACTGGTGATAATAACCCGTCAAACCAAGAAAGCTGCAAATCTCTGTGGTTGAGGACGGTCTGAGCCAACTCTGAACCACCTCTATCTTCTTTGGATCAACCTGAATACCCTCGCTGGACACCACGTGCCCCAAGAAAGCCACTAAAATGAGCCAAAACTCACACTTGGAGAATTTTGCATAAAGCTTCTCCTCCCTCAATCTCTGCAACACAACTCTCAAATGCTCTGCGTGCTCCTCTTCAATACGCGAATACACCAGAATATCATCAATGAAGACTATGACAAACGAGTCGAGATAAGGCCGGAACATGCTGTTTATCAAATGAACGAACGCTACTGGGGCATTGGTCAGCCCAAAAGACATCACCAAGAACTCATAATGATCATATCGGGTCCTGAAAGTTGTCTTAAAAATATTCGAGTCCCTAATCTTCAACTAGTGATAACCTGAACGAAGATCAATCTTGGAGAACGCTCTCGCTCCCTGAAGCTGGTCGAATAAATCATCAATGTGAGGCAAAGGATACTTGTTCTTAACTGTTACTTTGTTCAACTGCCTATAATCAATGCACATCCTCATAGTGCCATCCTTCTTCTTCATAAATAGAACTGGCGCACCCCAAGGTGACACACTAGGCCGAATGAACCCCTTATCAAGGAGTTCCTGAAACTGCTCCTTTAACTCTTTCAACTCCACTAGTGCCATATGATACGACAGAATAGAGATAGACTGAGTGCTCGGCACCAGGTCAATACCAAAATCAATATCCCTGGCAGGTGGCATGCCCGATAGGTCTGCAGGAAATACATCGGTAAACTCCCTCACAACTGGAACATAATCAATACTGGGAGTTCTGCACCGACATCTCTCACAAAGGCTAGATACGAAAGACAATCCTTCCCAACCATACGCTGGGCCTTCAAGAATGAGATTACCTTACTGGGAACATAATCAGTCAAACCTCGCCACTCAATCCGTGGCACACCCGGTATAGCCAATGTCACTATCTTAGCATGATAGTCCAGAATAGCACGATATGGAGATAGCCAATCCATGCCCAAAATAACATCAAAATCTACCATACACAATAATAAAAGATCCACTCGGGTCTCCAGACCCCTAATAGTCACCACATACGACCGGTACACATGGTCTACAACAACAGTATCGCCCACTGGGGTAGATACATGAACAGGTGAAACAAAAGACTTACGGGGCGTATCCAAATAACAAGCAAAGTATGATGACACATAAGAAAAGGTGGAATCAGAATCAAATAATACAAAGGCATCTCTGTGGTAGATTGAAACAATACCTGTAATAATAACATTGGGTCTAGTTGGAAGTGTATTGAAACAGGCCTGACCGCCACCTGATCGACCTCGCCCTCTAGGGCGACCCTAGATGACTAACCTCCACCCCTAGCTGGGTGGGTGGGCGGTGATGAAGTAACTGGTGCTGAAGCCGATGGCTGGCTCTTCTACTGAGATGAACTTGCAAGACGATGAGGACACTGCCTCCACATATGACCCATCTCTCCATACTCATAACAACTCCCAAGTGCTGGAGACAGGGATTGAAGGGAACCCCTGCACCGGAATGACTAGCAAATGCCCCTGGCATAGAAGAGCCCAAAATGGATGGAGCACGAGACAAACTCTAAGCTAGAAGGGTAAGTGATGATTGGACCTGATGAGAACCGTGAGAACCATGACCCGATGACGCCCCACGATAACCTGGGTGAGCTGGCTTAGCATGTCTAAATAGACGGCCTCTACCGTGCTAAAACTGACCTCTCGAATGAGCTCCACTATAACTACCAGATCCTCGAGGCCTCTTGGCCTCCCTCTCCTCTCGCTCCTGGCGACGAACTGACTCAATCTCCCGAGCAATGTCTACAACTCCTCGAAAGTAGCACCAGTCACCCTCTCTCTGGTAATGAGAATACGAAGCTGATAAGTGAGGCCATCAACAAACCTCCTAATACTCTCTTTATCTATCGAAACCAACCAAATCGCATGACGAGATAACTCAGAGAACCTCATCTCATACCGCGTCACAGTTATCTCTCCCTGACGTAACCACTCGAACTGCCTATGTAGCTTCTCTCTGTGAGACTGCGGCACATACTTCTCCAAAAAGAGAACGGAGAACTGCTGCCAGGTAAGGGGTACTGCACCAACAGGCCTACACCTGTCAAAAGCCTCCCACCAAGTGAAGGCAGCTCCAGAAAACTGATAAGTAGTGAAAGTGACCCCACTGGTCTCTAGAATACCCATTGTATGAAGCATCCTCTGACATTTATCAAAGAAACCCTGGGCATCCTCGCCCTCTGCATTACTAAAAGTCGGAGGCTGAAGTCTAAGAAACCTCTCCAACCTATGTTGTTTGTCCTCTGGCATGGCAGGAACTAAATAGTCTTGAGCAGTTGCTACTGGCTGGGCTAGATGTGCCCCCAGTATTTGAAGACCCTGCACGACCTGCTCAAGTGTGCGAGCGGCGGGAGTCTGAGTGCCTCCCTCGGCCTGAGAAGTGGCTGCGGCTGTAGTAACTGAGACTGCCTGAGCTAGGCCAGTGCAAACTGATAGAATCTAAGCCAAGGCCTCCTGAAGACCCGGAATCATGATAGGCACAGCTGGTGCCTGAGCTAGTGCTGCTAATGTATCCACAACTGGGACCTGATCCTGAACTAGGGTGGCTGGTAGATCTGCATGTTCTCCCTTAGCTGTTGTGCGAGCCACACCCCTACGCCTATCGCGACCACGACCGCATCCTCGGCCTCTAGTGGCCACAACTAGTGGCACTGGTGGTCGTCCATCCTGAGTGGTAGCATGTGTCCTCACCATCTGTGAGAGAGTAGAATAACAGAAGTTTAGTACTTGGATCAACAAATTCGTGTGACAAGAATTTCAAGAATATGAAGTTTTTCCTAAAGGTTTTGCAGCCTCTCGAGGATAAATATAGACGTCTCTGTATCAATCCGTGAGACTCTGCTAAACCTGCTCATGACTCGTGAGACCTATGTAACCTAGGCTCTGATACCAACTTGTTCATAATCTAAGTAATAAATCTAAGTCTTAATCATAATCATAAATCCCAAAATAAGGTAAATAATACAGTTTGCGGAAAAGGACATAGCCCGACATCGGGGTGTCACCAGCCATGAGCATCTATAATAATACTACAAGTCTGAACGAGTATACTCCATTATTATATAACTAAAATAGAAGGAAATAAGATATATGGAGAAGCACTAGGATGCAAAAATCTTCGGGTAGCTCCCTAGTGAATCTCCGGAATCTGCTGGACAACTCTCAACCCTCACAAGCAGGACCAGATGCGCCTGAATCTGCACACGGGGTGCAGGGAGTAAAGTGAGTACTCCAACTCAGTGAGTAATAGTAATAAATGCAGACTGAGTAATAAGAAAACACGCAAAGGCACGTCAACATGCTATAAAGAAGCAGTAAAAACCAGTAAAAACAATGAAGCAATAAAAATATGTGAAGTCACTTTAGCTCAGTTTAAACTTCTTAAAAATGCCTTTTTAACAATTAAGCAAGTAAGTGATCGGCAAATAGGAAAGATAAACACATAAAGAACCGCCCCTCGGCACAATGTCAACAAAAATCCGCCCCTCGGGCAATATCATAAACAACACCAGCCCCTCGGGCTATATCTCACATCACAATGGGTACTCGCACTCACTGGGGGTGTGCAGACTCCTGGAGGGTCCCCTTACGGCCCAAGAGCAATATCAAGTCATCTCGTGGCATAATCACATAGGCTCTCGACCTCATATCAACAAGCCACCTCGTGGCGTACAAATCTCAGGCCCTCGGCCTCATAATCATAACCAGTGTTTCCTTACAACATAGGCCCTCGACCTTACTCAGTCAGAATCTCACAAGCCACTCGGGCAACAGTAAAACATGATGCTCAGCCCAAAATATCATTTTAAGTGTTAAAGTGGAGTAAACATGGCTGAGTTATGAAAATAGTAGAATATAGCATGTCTGAGTACAAGTATAAAGTCAAAACAGTGAGGAAATATCAGTAAAAATCCCCCAAGGATCCAAATAGTTGGAACGAGGCCCAAATATGGCATTCAGCCCAAAACATGATAATAGCAAATAGTTTTCAATCAAATACGTGGTAAAATAGTCATACGGGATGGACTAAGTCACAATCCCCAATGGTGCACGACCCCACACTCGTCATCTAGCGTGTGTGTCAACTCAATATAGCTCAAAGATGTGCAAATCCAGGATTTCATACCCTCTGGACAACATTTACAATCATTACTCACCTCTACCCTGTCTAAATCTCTAGCTCGCGATGCCTTTGCCCCTCGAATAGGCCTCTGAATGCTCCAAATCTAACCAAAATCAGTGTAAAACTATCAAAATATGCTAAGGGACAAAGCCCACTCGAAAAAAACCAAATTACAACACAAATCTCGAAATTGACCAAACCCGACCCCCGGGCCCACGTCTCGAATTTCGATAAAAATTACATCAATAGACTCCTTATCACTCCCCGAGTTTATTCATACAAAAAGCATCAAAATCCAACCACAAACGACCCCTCAAATCCTAAATTCTAGGCCTCCAATTACAAACTCTAGTTCTTCAATATTAGGCTTAAATTCCATGATTAATTAGGTTGAATTCACAATAGAATCGAGTATTAAGTCCATAAATCTTACCTCCAAGTGTTTCCCCTTGAATCCCTCTTCAATCCTCTTCAAAAAGCTCCAAAATAGCTCAAAAATGGTGGAAGTTAACCCCAAAATCGCGGACAAGATGACTAGTTAAACATTCTGCCCAGGCCTCAATTCCTTCTTCGCGAACGCGGTCAATGCCTCGCGTTCGCGAAGCACAATCTAAATTTGACCAGATTTTCTCTTACGCGAACGCGTCCAGTTCCTCGCGAATGCGATGGTTCCTCGCCTAACCTTCGCGAACGCACTTCCCTTCTCACGAACGCGATGAACAAATCAACCTCAAACCCAGCTGCCCAACTTCCTCTACGCGAACGCGGAGCCTCTCTTGCGAACGCGATGCACAACAACCCCATCCCTTTGCGAATGCGGAGCCTTCCTTGCGAACGCGAAGGCTAAAATCTCAGCCTCACCAGCTAACCCTTCGCAAACGCAAGGGCCTACTCACGAACGCGAAGGTCATTTCTCTGCAACACTGAACAACAGTTTTCTGCACTTTTCCAAAACATTAAATGGTCCGATTGACCACCCGAAACTCACCCGAGGCCCCCAAAACCTCAACCAATCATGCCAACATATCCCATAACATCATTCGAACTTGTTCCAACCTTCTGAATTCTTAAAACAATATCAAAACACTAAATTCGCATCGGATTCATGCCTAAGAATTCCAAAATCTTCAAAATTACGCTTTTGATAAATAATAAACCAACCAAACCACGTCCGAATGATATTAAATTTTGCACACACATCCCTAATGACACAATGGAACTACTACAACTCTTGGAACTCCATTCCGACCCCTATATCAAAATCTCTTCTATCAACCGGAAAAGGCCAAAAATTCAATTTCGCCAATTCAAGCCTAAATCTACTCCGGACCTCCAAAATACATTCCGATCACACTCCTAAGTCCCAAATTACCTCCCGAAGCTATCCGAACCATTGGAACTCACATCTAATCCCTCTAACACATATGTCAACATTCGATTGACTTTTCCAACTTAAGCTTCCTCAAAAGAGACCAAGTGTCTCAAACCTTCTCAAAACCTTTCCAAACCTGAGCCAACCAATCTGATCACATATAGAACCGATAAACAAAGAAATAAGAAGCAGAAATGTAGAAAATGGAGCGGTAACTCATGAGACTACTAGCCGAGTTGTCACAGTTTGATTGTTATGTATTCACCAGAAAAGATTCAAATTTTTGTGCCAAAGAAATAATCTGTTGCGTTAGTGTATTTAAAGCATCAACCTGATTTACCATAGCAGCCTTTTTAATGATTACACGCTCAGATAGCCATTGGATAGCATTCTCAAAAATTTCATTCAACAATTGCAATGCTTCCTCTGTGGTTTTTCCCATTACAGAACCTCCTGCAGCTGCATCTATCACATTTCTAGTAGAGGCTTTTAATCCGTGATAGAAAATGTACAATTGCATTTGTTTAGGAATGTCATGGTGGGGGCATTTTCTTAACATTGCTTTTAATCTTTCCCAAGCTTGATAAACTGACTCAGTGTCAGTCTGCAAGAAATTAGATATGTCATGTCTTAACTTTGTTGTTGTAGCAGGGGAAAAATATTTGTTTAAAAATTTTCGAGTCATCTGGTCCCATGTCGTAATGGACCCTAGAGGCAGACTTCGCAACCAAGTCTTGACATCTCCTTTTAAAGAAAAAGGAAATAGCCTTAACTTGATAGCTTTAGGAGGTACTCCATTGTACTTAGCAGTTTCTGTAAGTTCTAGAAAATCAATTAAATGACTGTGTGGGTCTTCACTTGTATCACCAGTGAAGATACAAGATTGTTTAATTGTCTGAATCAGGCCGGTCCTAATTTCAAAGTTGTTGACTGCCATTGGTGGCTTCCTAACACTAGATTCATAGTTGAAGCGATCAAGTCTAACATAATCCCTAAGGATTCTGTTTGCTGGCCTTGGCGCCACTTCATCAAATTGCTCCTCTACATGGACTGGTGGTAGGATCTCAAGTGGGTTAATGTCCTCTGCTTGCCGATTTTTCATTTTTTTACAAGCTGCTCCTTGAGAAGACGATGTTTGTTCTTTCCTGCGCGATCGAAGATATCTTTCAATTCCAGGATCGTAATTAGCCAATTCTTTTGTAGAAGAACGGGTCATAAACTACTTAAAATTTTGAAAGTAAAAAAAACATTAATTTCTAGTGTAGTACTAGTAATTAATAACTAAACGAAAGTATATTTCAAAGATAATATAGATAGTTAGTGAGAAAAATAAATACCACAATATTATAGATAATAATTCTAGTAATTAATCTAATAAAAAAATAAAAATAAATATAAAACAATAAAACTAACAAGTAAGCGTCACTAGTAATGATAGGAATTGAGATAGTATAGTATTATTATTAACTAATAACGAATTGAGATAGTATAGTATTATTAATTATAAACAAAAGTTGTAGTAGTGAATAATAGTGATAAGAATAACATTGTAGAAGTACTACTACTACTACTATTATATTATAAAAATAATAATAGATAAACAATGATAGGAAAATAATAATATGTAGCAACAAACTATATTGAAAAATAAAAATAAAAACGTCGAAGTACTAGCAATGAGAAAAAAAATGATACAACAGGTGATAATACTAATAATAATTATACTAAATATAATGAAGGAAAGCTAATGATAGCAATAATAGGAAGAAGCACTAATATGTTTTTTGTTCTTTTTAAAGTGTTATTACAAAAAGAAAACGATAATATTAATATGATAGTAGTATTTATAGTACTACTTAGTAATTAGTGATGATAGTAATAGATAAATAATAATAATAAGGTCTCAAATTAGCAAAAAAATATTTAATCTAAAGTAGATGTATGCCAATCCCCGGCAACAGCGCCAAAAATTTGACGAAGCCAATGTGTATAGGATTTTTCTACTCGTGCTTTGTCAAATTCTAGTATAATTTATGATATCGTCCCAGAGAGATTGGAACATCTATGCTTGAGAGAATCAACGTGATAAAAAGTGAGTGAGGTCTAAAGCTTGTTAATTACTTAAACAAAAACCAAGAACTTTCGGAAGATTTATAAATTAAAAGAGTTGGGAATTGATGAATTCACTTGATAATATATTAAAATAAAATCTCAATTTTTACAAGTATTTCTCTGCGGAATAATTGCTTATTGCTAATATAATTATATTTAGTTCACTAAGAAGTAGTCAATTAATAGCACTTCGTGAGGTTATGTGATTAATTGAGTTAAAACTATTGACGATTAGACTGAAATATTTTTCTTGCTTGAATTGTGCTTAGAGGTAGTAAAAACTTTGTGAGAATATTTTTAATAAAAAATCAATAATCTTGCCTACAACAATTCCTCCGTGAGAATTAAAACTAAGGCAAGCAAAATTACGAACTTGGAATAATAGTTTACTAAAAATTACTCTCACTCTATTATTTTATTATTGTTTATTATATATCAATTTTGCTTCGTGAGAATTACAAAATCAATATAAAAATAACTTAGAGATAAAAATATGTAGAAGTGATAATAATGATTAATTAAAACTATTATTACGGCATAGTACAAAGTATAAAAAAAAAGTTTCAAGTCAAGGATGTATTAACTGAGATAGTATTATAATATATATACCAAGCTTCATCAACTATCCCAACAAGAAAAGATTACTCCATTATGAAGTAAGAAAAAACTAATTTAAAAACAAATAACTTATGAAGAAATATTATTCTTTTAAAAGAAAGACAACTAATAGAAAATACTAAAGACAAAAGAAAGACCAAAGAGTCTAAAGACAAAAGAAAGACCAAAGAGTAGTTTTCTCCCATAAGACTCTTCTTTCTCACAATACAATATGAGTGCCTATTTATAGAAAATGTGTAGCAAAGGTGAGATGATGTTGCAACTTTAAGTCTTGATGTTGTGTGTAACGATCCGGCCGGTCGTTTTATAAATTTATGCCTTGATTCCCTATTAACAGCTTTCCCCGTGTTTGTTTCTGCTATTTTGATTTGCCGGGATGTTCGGTTTTGAGTTTCGGAGAGTTTTGGGACACTTAGTCCCTAAATGAGAGCTTAAGTTTTTAAAATTTGACCGTAGTCGGAACAGTGTGAATATGGCCTCGGAATGGAATTCCGATGATTCCGTTAGCTCCGTTGGGTGATTTTGGGCTTAGGGGTGTGTTCGGATTATGTTTTGGAGATCCGTAGCTAATTTAGGCCTGAAATGTCAAAAGTCGAATTTTGAAATTTCTTGTTCGATAGTGAGATTTTGATCCGAGGGTCGGAATGGAATACCAGAAGTTAGAATAGCTCCGTAGTGTTGAATGTGACGTGTGTGCAAAATTTCAGGTCATTCAGACGAGGTTTGATAGACTTTTTGATTGAAAGCGTAAATTGAGAGCTTTTGGAGTTCTTAGGCTTGAATCCATGGTTAATTCGATATTTCGATGTTGTTGATGTTTTGAGTATTGATATAAGTTTGAATAGTGGTATAGGACTTGTTCGTATTTTTGGTTGAGGTCCCAGGGACCTTGGGGTGATTTCAGAGGATTGTCGGAAGAATTGGAATTGGTTTGAAACAGCTGATGCTGCTGATCTTTGTCATAACCGCACCTGCGATTGGGTCCCACAGGTGCGGAGCCGCAGAAGCGGAAGAGTCATCGCAGAAGCAGAAAGTGGAGATGCCAGCAGGGACCGCAGAAGCGGGAGCTTACCGCAGAAGCGGCACCGCATCTGCGTAAGGTTAACCGCAGGTGCGAAAGCTGGGTTTTAAGTGAAATATCGCAGATGCGACCACGTACTCACAGAAGTGGGACTGCAGGTGCGGTCCCAAAGACGCAGAAGTGGATTAACTAGGCAGAATATATAAATAGTTGCCTTCACAAAATTTGAGTTATTTTCACCTCTTTCAAACGGGAAGAAGCCTTGGGGAGCATTTTCAAGGGAGATTGTCAGAGGAATTCATTGGGGTATGGTCTTTGGTCCCTAAACTCATTATTGGAGTGATTTTTATCATTATAAACATGAAAATTTAAGGAAAATCAGTGGTAATTTGGGGGTGAGGGCTTGATTAATTAGAGACCTTTGAGTGATGATTTGAGGGATCATTTGAGGTCCGATTTTGGTACTTTTGGTTTGACTGAACTCGTGAGAGTGTGAGGATTCTGGAAATGTAAATTTTACCCGATTCTGAGACATGTGACCGAGGGCCATTTTGGTCATTTTACCTAATTTCGCGTATTAGCTTAGAATTTAATTGTAGAATTAGTTACTTGAAGTGTTATTTACATTATGCAATTGAATTGAATAGATTTGGGCCATTTGGAGTTGAGTACTCGTGCCAAGAACATGGTTTCGGGTTGATTTTGAGCTGGTTCGAGGTAAGTGGCTTGCCTAACCTTGTATGGAAGACATTCCCCTTAGGATTTGGTATTTGTGGTAATTGAAATGCCTTGTACGTGAGGTGACGAGTGCGTACATGTGCTAATTATTGAAAATCCTATTTTCACTAAAGTAGCTTTAATTGTGTTTTCCTTTACTGCTTATTCTACTTGAAATGTAAGCATGTTGTTAGCTTAGAGAAGCATGTTTAATTGCCTTATTGCTTGAACTACCTTATTTGTATTATGTGAAGCATGTTAGATTAGAATTACTTGTTTTACTTTGGTACGAAATTGAGTTTAATTGAGTATTCTTTGTGTTATTGCTGTGTGTTTTACTTTGGGACGACATCCCGGGAGATCCCCTGTACGTATTTTATGATTTGAGCTGAGCTGCGGGATACTGAGAGATCCCCAGACGTATATTGAGGATACCAAGAGATCCCTAGAATGTTTTGAGGATACCAAGAGATCCTCGGGATACCAAGAGATCCCTAGTATATATTGAGGATACGAAGAGATCCTCGGGATACCAAGAGATCCCTGGCATTTATTGAGGGTACTAAGAGATCCTCGGGATACTGAGAGATCCCCGGTTATTATCTTTGTGAAGAGTGGTATTCCTGGTGATTGTTTTTTTGCCTCTGTTTCAGTTGTAGTTATCCTTATTATCATGTATTAATTCTTATTTTTATCTTTCAACTGTACTGCTTTATCTTATACTGTTTCACCTTATATTTTATTTAATCTCCGTAGGACCCTAACTTCCCTCGTCACTACCCGACCGAGGTTAGGCTTGGCACTTACTGAGTATTGCTGGGGTGTACTCATGCCCTTTCTGTACATGTTTTTCATGTGCTAATCCAGGTGCCTCCACTCAGACTTATCACGCTTGAAACGAGGCGCTTGTAGAGACTCTGAGGTATATCTGCCGCGTTCGCAAACCGAAGAGTCCCTTTCTACTCTCTCTTTTAAGTATTAGCCCTTCTGTATTTTCTTTCCGTTGTTAGATATTCTAGAGTAAGATACTTGTAGACATTCAAAGGCTTGCGATCATTAGATTCCGGGTTTTGGGAAAAGTATTTAGCTTTCGAGAGTTGATATTGTGTATACCAAGCGACATTTTAAATTACTATTTTATTTCGCTACTTCGGTTTTAAATTATTTCTTTCGCAAATTGTTTTATTTTCCGCATTGTTAGGCTGACCTAGTCGTAGGGACTAGGTGCCATCACGATGGTTCACGGAGGGCGAACTAAGGTCGTGACAAGTTGGTATCAGAGCTCTAGGTTCATAGGAGTCATGAATCAGAAGCCGATTTATTAGAGTCTCGCTGATCGGTACGGAGACATCTGTACTTATCTACAAGAGGCTACGTAATTGTTAGGAAAATTCCACTTCATTTGATTTCCTTGTTGTGCGAGATTTTTGACATCACAATTCTAAACCTCTGTCTTCCATTCTCTCACAGATGGTGAGGACACATGCCACCAGAGATGATCAGACACCCATGCCCCCTGCGAGAGCCATCAGAGGTCGGGGCCAGGGTAGAGGCCTAGGACGCGCACGTAGTGCAGCCAGAGCACCCACGCAAGCTGCCACCGATGTATAACCAACAGTCCCAGCAGGAGTCTAGGCACCTGCCACGCCTACTGCTACTACTACTCCAGCACTTCAGGAGACTCTGGCACAGTTCATGATCATGTACACCACTTTGGCTCAGGCAGTGTTGCTCCCCTTGCTGTAGCTACATCTCAGGCTGGGGTAGGAGCACAGACTCCTGCCACCCGCACTCCTGAGCAGCGAGTGCATGTGGATCAGGTTCCCGAGGTTATTCTTGTACTGCCTGCAGCTCTAGGTTAGCCTGAGGACAGGGCAGCGATTTCAGAGGATGAGCAACGGAGACTTGAGAGATTCAAGAAGTATGATCCTCCTGTATTTAGTGGGTTAGCCTCAGATGATGCCTTGGAATTTCTGGAGGAATGTCACGGTATCCTCCATACTGTGGGTATATCAGGATTGAGTGGGGTTTCTTTCACTGCCTTCCAGCTTCGAGGAGCCGCCTATAAGTGGTGGCGCACCTATGAGTTAGACAGTCCGGATGAGGCAGCTTCACTGACTTGGACTCGGTTTTCAGATATGTCCCTGAAGGAGTTCGTTCCTCAGAGCCTCAAAGACGCATGGCGCACAGAGTTTGGGCATTTGCGCTAGGGTGCTATGACTGTCTCGGAGTATGCTGTCTGTTACACCAGTTTGGTTAGACATGCCCCAACCTTGGTTTCTACTATTCGCGGGAGGGTTCATCGGTTTATTGAGGGGCGTATTCCCAGCATCAGGTCTAGCATTGATCGTGAGTTAGAGATGGATATTTCTTATCAACAGGTGGTGAGAATTGCTAGGAGGATTGAGGGTATGCATTCTTGGGAGAGAGAGGAGAGGGAGGTCAATAGGTCTCGAGAGTCGGGCCATTATTCTGGTGCCTCTGCCCCAGCTGCAGGTCGTCATGGTAGGGGTTATATGAGTCGCCCTGTTCATTCAGCTCTTCTAGCAGTCAGTGGTATTCCATCTCCTTCTAGGCCTCAGAAGCCTTATTATGTACCTCCGGTATCTAGCACGCCTCCTGCGCGGGGTGCTTTTAGAGGTCCGTCCAGCAGACCTGGCCCGAGCCAGTCACAACCGCCACGTACTCCCAGAGCTTGTTTTGAGTGTGGTGACACATGCCATGTGGTGAGGGATTTCCCTAGACTTGGGAGGAGTGCACCTCCACAGACTTCTCAGCCACAGCATGCCCCGCAAAGTTCTAAAGCTATGGTTACAGCTCTAGTTGTTACTCCACCTGCTCATCCAGCTAGAGGTGGAGGTCGGGGAGGTAGAGGTCGCCCTAGAGGCGGAGGCCAGGCCCGATACTATGCCTTTACTGCCCGTACTGAGGCTGTTGCCTCCGATTCTATCATCAAAGGTATTATACTGGTTTGTCACAGAGATGCATCGGTTCTATTCCATCTAGGCTCCACTTACTCTTATGTGTCCTCTTAATTTGCTTCGCATTTGGGTGTACCTCGGGATTCTTTGAGTTCCCCTGTTTATGTTTCTACTCTTGTGGGAGATTCCCTTGTTGTGTACCGCGTTTATCGGTCGTGTTTGGTTGCTCTTAGTGGTTTTGAGACCAGAGCCGATTTATTGTTACTCAGCATGGTAGATTTTGATATTATCTTGGGCATAGACTGGTTGTATCCCCATTATGCTATTCTTGATTGTCACGCCAAAATCGTGATACTAGCTATGCCAGGTGTACTGCATGTCGAGTGGAGGGGTACCTTAGATCACATTCCCAGTAGAGTTATTTCTTTCCTTAAGGCTCAGCGAATGGTTAAGAAGGGGTGCGACGCGTATTTAGCTTATGTGAGAAATGTCAGTGTTGATACCCCTTCAGTTGATTCAATCCCAGTCGTACGGGATTTTCCTGATGTGTTTCCAGCTGATCTTCCGGGCATGACGCCTGATAGAGATATTGATTTTGGCATTGATATGTTGCCGGGTACTTAGCTCATTTCTATTCCTCCATATCGTATGGCTCCTCCTGAGTTGAAGGGGTTGAAGGATCAATTACAGGAATTGCTTGATAAGGGTTGTATTAGGCCCAGTGTATCACCTTGGGGTGCTCTTGTCTTGTTTGTGAAGAAAAAGGATGGTTCTATGCGTATGTGTATTGTTTATCGCCAGATGAACAAAGTTACAATGAAGAACCGTTATCCTTTGCCTCGTATTGATGATCTATTTGACCAGCTTCAGGGCGCACGGGTGTTTTCTCAGATTGACTTGTGCTCAGGTTACCATCAATTGAAGATTCGAGAGCCAGATATCCCGAAGAATGCTTTCAGGACTAGGTATGGTCATTACGAGTTCCTTGTTATGTCATTTGGGCTGACCAATGCCTCAACAACCTTTATGCATTTGATGCACAATGTGTTTCGGCCGTATCTTGACTCGTTCGTCATTGTCTTTATTGATGATATTCTGGTATATTCCTGGAGTCGGGAAGATCATGAGCAGCACCTGAGGACAGTGCTTTAGACCTTGAGAGAAAATAAGTTATATGCTAAGTTCTCAAAATGTTAGTTTTGGTTGGATTCCGTGGCATTCTTAGGCCACGTGGTGTCGAGTAAGGGTATTCAGGTGGATTCGAAGAAAATAGAGGTAGTGCAGAGTTGGCCCAGACCATCCTCAGTTACAAAGATCCGTAGTTTTCTTGGTTTGACGAGTTATTACCATTGTTTTGTGGAGGGGTTTTCATCGATTACAACCCCTATGACCAGACTGACCCAGAAGGGTGCTCCGTTCTAGTGGATGGAAGAGTGTGAGGCGAGCTTTCAGAAGCTCAAGACAGCTTTGACTACAACCCCAATTTTGATATTGCCTATATGTTTGGGGTCTTACACTATCTATTGTGATGCCTCGATGATTGTCTTTGGAGCGATTTTGATGCAGGACGGTAGGGCATTGCCTACGCGTCCAGATAGTTAAAGGTTCACGAGAAGAATTATCCGGTCCACAACCTTGAGTTAGCTGCCATTGTTCACGCCATGAAAATCTGGTGTCATTATTTTTATGAGGTTCCTTGTGATATTTATACTGATCATCGGAGCTTGCAGCACCTGTTCAAGCAAAAGGATCTAAACTTGCACCAGTGTAGGTGGTTAGAGTTGCTGAAGGACTATGATATCACTATTTTCTATCACTCGGGCAAGGACAATGTGGTGGCCGATGCCTTGAGTCGTCGGGCAGAGAGTTTGGGAGTTTGGCTTATTTACCAACATTGGAGAGGCCTATGGCGATGGATGTTCAGGCCTTAGCCAGCTCGTTTGTGAGATTGGATCTTTCGGAGCCCAGTCGGGTTCTAGCTTGCGTGGTTTCTTGGTCTTCCTTATTTGATCGTATCAGGGAGCGTCAGTATGATGACCTACATTTGCTTGTCCTCAAGGACAAGGTTCAGCATGATGATGGCAGAGATGTGACCATTGGTGATGACGGGGTATTAATGATGCAGGGTTGGATTTGTGTACCCAATGTTGATGGGCTTTGAGAGTTGATTCTAGAGGAGGCCCCTAGTTCGCGGTATTCCATTTATTCGGGTGCCGCAAAAATGTATTAGGATTTGAGGCAGCACGATTGGTGGAGGCAGATGAAGAAAGATATAGTTGGATTTGTAGCTCGTTGCCTCAATTGTCAGCAGGAGAAGTATGAGCACCAGAAACCGGGAGGGTTGCTTTAGCAGATAGAGATTCCGGAGTGGAAGTGGGAGAAGATCACCATGGACTTTGTAGTTGGGTTCCAATGGACTTTGAGAAAGTTCGATGCTATTTGGGTGATTATGGATCGGCTGACCAAGTCCGCACACTTCATTTCTGTGTGTACTACTTATTCTTCGGAGCGGTTGGCAGAGATTTATATCCGGGAGATTGTTCGTCTGCATGGTATTCCAATTTCCATCATTTCAGATAGAGGTAGTCAGTTCACATCTACTAAGGTCTAAAATACAACGAAATTTCTGTAAATGTACTAAATACAGTCTAATAACATCAAAGGGAGAAAAGCAGTGTTGCGGACGTCGGGCAGCTACCTTGCTAAACTCTAAAGACTCTGCCTCTAATCAACCAATACCCACTATCGGGTGCAGAAATACCTGAATCTTCACACAAGGTGCAGGGAGTAAAGTGAGTACTCCAACTCAGTGAGTAATAATCATAACTAAAGACTGAGTGATAGGAAATCACGAAAAGTACATCAACATGTTGTATAGAAGTAGTACAAAACCAGTAAGAAATCAATGAAGCTGTGAAATCTCTTAAAGCATCTGAGCTCAGTTTAAACTTCTTTAAAAATGACTTTTCAACAGTTAAGCAATTGAATGCAAAGCAATTAGAACAGATAAGCACAGAAAATCCACCCCTCGGGTACAAATACGCAATTAAACAGGTAAATAACAGACAAATAAGATAGGTAAGCACATAAAGGATTGCCCCTCGGGCACAATATCAACAATACCGGCCCCACGGGCTATATCTCACATCACAATGGGTACCCGCGCTCACTGGGGGTGTGCAGACTCCTGGAGGGGCCCTTTTCGGCCCAAGCGCAATATCAAGCCATCTCGTGACATCATCACTAGGCTCTCGGCCTCATATTAACAAGCGACCTCATGGCGTACATATCTCAGGCCCTCGGCCTCATAATCATAATCAGTGTATCACCGCTACGGCATGTAGCCCGACCCAAAAGTATCCTCACAGCACAGGCCTTCGGCCCAAAATATTATTTGAAATATCATTTGATATATTAAAACAGAGTAAATATGGCTGGGTTATGAAAATAGTGAAATATAGCATGACTGAGTTCAAGTATAAAGTCAAGACAGTGAGGAAATATCAATAAAATCCTTTAAGGGTTCAAATAGTTGGCACGAAGCCCAAATATGGCATTCAGCCTAAAACATTATGATAGAAAATAGATTTTTTAGTCAAATACGCGGTAAAATAGTCATTCGGGACGGACTAAGTCACAATCCCCAATAGTGCACGACCTCACGCTCGTCATCTAGCGTGTGCCTCACCTCAATATAGCACAATGATGTGCAATCCGAGGTTTCATACCCTTAGTACATCATTTACAATCATTACTCACCTTGAT
This sequence comes from Nicotiana tabacum, assembly GCF_000715075.1. NCBI lineage: Eukaryota > Viridiplantae > Streptophyta > Magnoliopsida > Solanales > Solanaceae > Nicotiana > Nicotiana tabacum. The sequence continues at coordinate 143,412,991 of NC_134082.1, forward strand.
CCGGTCCAAACTCTAGCCCGCGATGCCTTTGCCCTCACGAACCGACCTCCGAATGCTCCAAATCTAGCCACAATCAGTACATAACCATTAAAATATGCTAAGGGAACAAAGCCCACTCGAAAATATCCAATTTATATCAAAAATCCTAAAATTGCTCAAACCTGGCACCCGGGCCTACGTCTCGGAATCCGGCAAAATTAACATCAATAGAATCCTCATCCTCCCACGAATCTATACATATCAAGAACATCAAAATCGGACCCCCTCAAATCCCCACTCAAAGATCTCTTAATCTCAAGCCCTAATTACCCATTTTTGCACTGATTTCCCCATAGATTTCAAGCTTACAATGTTAAAATTCATCATAGAAACAAGTTTAGGGTCCAAAAATCTTACTTCCATGAAACCTTCTTGAATTCCCTCTTCAATTAGCTTTCCAAAGCCTTCTCCCGAATGAAATATGGTGAAAACCCACTCAAAATTGCGAAGGGAAGCTTTTATACTTTCTGACCCAGGCATTTTCGCACCTACGGTCCATTTTCCGCTTCTGCGACCAAATCCACCGTATCTGCGGTTTTCATTAAATTGCCTATTTCCGCATCTGCGGTTAAATACTCGCACCTGCGCTACCGCAGGTTCGCCCGCGACACCGCTTCTGCTGTTCCTGAATGACTTCACATTGGCCGCATCTGCAACTACCTTACTCTTCTGCGATCATCGCACCTGCGGTCTTCCAACCGCAGGTGCGGTTATGACAGAACCAAATGCTTCAGCTGCAAAACTTAATTCCAAATCCTTCTGGTACCCATCCGAAATCACCTCGAGGCCCCCCGGGACCTCAACCAAAAGCACAAACATATCCTATAACCTTATTCAAACTTGTTCCAACTTTCGGAACACTCAAAACAATATTAAAACACCAAAATCACATCAAATTCAAGCCTAGGATTCCAAAATCTTCCGAATTTTACTTTTGATCAAAAGCCCAATCAAACCACGTCCGAATGACCTGAAATTTTGCACACATATCCCAAATGTCACAACAGAACTATTACAACTTTCGGAATTCCATTCCGACCTCTATATCAAAATCTCACTTATCAACCGGAAAACGCCGAAATCTCAATTTCGCCAATTCAAGCCAAAACCTTCCACGGATTTCTAAAATGCATTCCGATCACGCTCTTAAGTCCCAAATCACCTAACATAGCTAACCAAATCATAAAAATTCTGATTCGCGATCATATACCAACCAGTCAAATCTTGGTCAAACCTTTCAAATTTCAAGCTTCAAACTGAGAACTGTTATTCCAAATTCATTCTGATTACCCTGAAAACCAAAACCAACGATTTACATAAGTCATAATACATCACACGGGGCAAGTCATGCTCGAGAACTGGCAAGAAAAGTGCAAAAGTTCAAAACGACCGGTCGGGTCGTTACATCCTCCCCCACTTAAACATACGTTCGTGCGCGAACGTGCCCAACTTCCTCTACGCGAACGTGGAGCCTCCCTCGCGAACGCGATGCACAACAAACCCAGCCCTTCGCGAACGCGAAGGCTAAAATCTCAGCCTCACCAGCTAACCCATCAGGAACGTGAGGGCTTACTCGCAAACATGAAGGTCATTTCTCTGCAACACTAAACAACAGTTTTCTGCACTTTTTCAAAGTATGAAATGGTCCGATTGACCACCCAAAACTCACCCGAGGCCCCCGGGACCTCAACCAATGATGCCAAAATATCCCATAACATCTTTCGAACTTGTTCCAACCTTCGGAACGCTCAAAACAACATCAAAACACCAAATTCGCATCGGATTCACGCCTAAGAATTTCAAAATCTACTAAATTACGCTTTTGGTAAAAACCCCAACCAAACCACGTCCGGATGACTTGAAATTTTGCACACACATCCCAAATGGCACAACGAAACTACTGCAACTCCAGGATCTCCATTCTGACCCCTATATCAAAATCTCGCCTATCAACCGGAAAATGCCAAAAATCCAATTTCGCCAATTCAAGCCTAAATCTACTCCGGACCTCCAAAACACATTCCGATCACGCTCCTAAGTCCCAAATTACCTCCCGAAGCTATCCGAACCATCGGAACTCACATCCGAGCCCTCTAACACATAAGTCAACATCCGGTTGACTTTTCCAACTTAAGCTTCCTCAAAAGAGACTAAGTGTCTCAAACCTTCTCAAAACCTTTTCGAACCCGATCCAACCAACCCGATTACATATAGAACCGATAAACAAAGTAATAAGAAGAAGAAATGGGGAAACAGAGCGGTAAATCATGAGACGACTGGCCGGGTCGTCACATCCTCCCTATCTTAAACAAACGTTCGTCCTCTAACGAGTCAAGAAACATACCTAAAGCCTCAAACAGGTGAGGATATCTGCTCTGCATCTCCCGCTTTGTCTCCCAGGTAGCCTCCTCTATGGGCCGACCTCTCCACTGCACTTTCACTGAAGCTATATCCTTTGTTCTCAACTTTCGAACCTGACGCTCTAAAATAGCTGCTGGATCCACATCATAAGTCAAATCACCATCCAACTGAACAGTGTTGAAATACAGAACATGAGACGGGTCCCCAATATACTTCCGAAGCATAGAAACATGAAATACCGGATGCACACTCGACAAGCTAGGTGGCAAAGCAAGCTCATAAGCCACTTCCCCAATCCTTCGAAGCACCTCAAAAGGCCCAATGAACCAATGACTCAATTTACCCTTCTTCCCAAACCTCATAACACCCTTCATGGGTGAAACCTTCAACAAAACCTTCTCACCAACCATGTAGGACACATCCCGAACCTTCCTATCAGCATAACTCTTTTGCCTCGACTGCGCTAGACGAAGCCTCTCCTGAATTACCTTCACCTTTTCTAAAGCATCCTACACCAAGTCTGTCCCCAATAGCCTAGCCTTACCCGGCTCAAACCAACCAACTAGAGATCTACACCGCCTCTCATACAAAGCCTCATATGGAGCCATCTGAATACTCGACTGGTAGCTGTTGTTATATGCAGACTCTGCAAGCAGTAGAAACTGATCCCATGAACCTCCAAAATCAATGACACAAGTACGCAACATGTCCTCCAATATCTGAATAGTGCGCTAGGACTGCCCGTCCGTATGAGGGTGAAAAGTCGTGCTCAACTTAACCCGAGTACCCAACTCTCGCTGCACCGACCTCCAAAACTGTGAAGTGAACTGAGTGCCCCTATCTGAAATGATGAAAACTAGGACACCATGCAAATGAACAATCTCTCGGATATAGATCTCTGCCAACTGCTCTGAAGAATAGGTAGTACACACAGGAATGAAGTTCACAGACTTGGTCAGCCGATCCATAATCACCCAAATAGCATCAAACTTCAGCAAAGTCCATGGGAGCCCAACTACAAAGTCCATGGTGATCCACTCCCACTTCCACTCTGGAATATCCATCCGCTGAAGCAAGCCACCCGATCTCTGATGCTCATATTTCACCTACTGACAATTGAGACACCGAGCCACAAATCCCACAATGTCTTTCTTCATTCTTCTCCACCAATAATGCTGTCTCAGATCCTGATACATCTTCACGGCACCCGGATGAATGGAATACCGCGAGCTATGGGCCTCTTCTAGAATCACCTCCCGAAGCCTATCTACATTGGGAACACATATCCGGCCATGTGTCCTCAACACCCCATCATCACCAATGGTCACATCTCTAGCATCATCGTGCTGAACTTTATCCTTAAGGACAAGCAAATGAGGATCATCATACTGGCGTTCTCTGATGCGATCATATAGGGAAGACCAAGAAATCACAAAAACCAATACTCGATTGGGCTCCGAAATATCTAACCTCACGAACCGATTGGCCAAGGCCTGAATATCAACCACAAGTGGTCTCTCCCCAACTAGAATATATGACAAACTCCCCATACTTACCGCCTTTCGGCTCAAAGCATCGGCCACCACACTAGCCTTCCCAGGGTGGTACAGTATAGTGATATCATAATCCTTTAGCACCTCCAACCATCTCCGCTACCCTAAATTGAGATCCTTCTGTTTGAACAAGTGCTGGAGGCTACGATGATCAGTAAACACCTCAGAAGACACACCATACAAGTAATGCCTCCAAATCTTCAGCGCGTGAACAATGACAACCAACTCCAAATCATGAATGGGGTAGTTCTTCTCATAGGGCTTCAACTGACGAGAAGCATAAACAATAACTTTACCCTCCTGCATCAATACACAACCAATACCAACTCTTGAAGCATCGGTATATGAACTTGAAGCTGATGGCAAAACTAACACTAGAGCCGTGATCAAGGTTGTCTTAATCTTCTGAAAGCTCTCCTCACACTCATCCGACCATACTAATGAAGAACCTTTCTTGGTCAACTTGGTCAAGGGCGATGCGATAGATGAGAATTCCTGAATAAACCGGTGATAATAACCCATCAAACCAAGAAAGCTGCAAATCTCTGTGGTTGAGGACGGTCTGAACCAACTCTGAACCACCTCTATCTTCTTTGGATCAACCTGAATACCCTCGCTGGACACCACGTGCCCCAAGAAAGCCACTAAAATGAGCCAAAACTCACACTTGGAGAATTTTGCATAAAGCTTCTCCTCCCTCAATCTCTGCAACACAACTCTCAAATGCTCTGCGTGCTCCTCTTCAATACGCGAATACACCAGAATATCATCAATGAAGACTATGACAAACGAGTCGAGATAAGGCCGGAACATGCTGTTTATCAAATGAATGAACGCTACTGGGGCATTGGTCAGCCCAAAAGACATCACCAAGAACTCATAATGATCATATCGGGTCCTGAAAGCTGTCTTAAAAATATTCGAGTCCCTAATCTTCAACTAGTGATAACCTGAACGAAGATCAATCTTGGAGAACGCTCTCGCTCCCTGAAGCTTGGTCGAATAAATCATCAATGTGAGGCAAAGGATACTTGTTCTTAACTGTTACTTTGTTCAACTGCCTATAATCAATGCACATCCTCATAGTGTCATCCTTCTTCTTCATAAATAGAACTGGCGCACCCCAAGGTGACACACTAGGCCGAATGAACCCCTTATCAAGGAGTTCCTGAAGCTGCTCCTTTAACTCTTTCAACTCCACTAGTGCCATATGATACGACAGAATAGAGATAGACTGAGTGCTCGGCACCAGGTCAATACCAAAATCAATATCCCTGTCCGGTGGCATGCCCGATAGGTCTGCAGGAAATACATCGGGAAACTCCCTCACAACTGGAACATAATCAATACTGTGAGTTCTGCACCGACATCTCTCACAAAGGCTAGATACGAAAGACAATCCTTCCCAACCATACGCTGGGCCTTCAAGAATGAGATTACCTTACTGGGAACATAATCAGTCAAACCTCGCCACTCAATCCGTGGCACACCCGGTATAGCCAATGTCACTATCTTAGCATGATAGTCCAGAATAGCACGATATGGAGATAGCCAATCCATGCCCAAAATAACATCAAAATCTACCATACACAATAACAAAAGATCCACTCGGGTCTCCAGACCCCTAATAGTCACCACATACGACCGGTACACATGGTCTACAACAACAGTATCGCCCACTGGGGTAGATACATGAACAGGTGAAACAAAAGACTTACGGGGCGTATCCAAATAACAAGCAAAGTATGATGACACATAAGAAAAGGTGGAATCAGAATCAAATAATACAAAGGCATCTCTGTGGTAGATTGAAACAATACCTGTAATAACAACATTGGGTCTAGCTGGAAGTGTATTGAAATAGGCCTGACCGCCACCTGATCGACCTCGCCCTCTAGGGCGACCCTAGATGACTAACCTCCACCCCTAGCTGGGTGGGTGGGCGGTGATGAAGTAACTGGTGCTGAAGCCGATGGCTGGCTCTTCTACTGAGATGAACTTGCAAGACGACGAGGACACTGCCTCCACATATGACCCATCTCTCCATACTCATAACAACTCCCAAGTGCTGGAGACCGGGATTGAAGGGAACCCCTAGCACCGGAATGACTAGCAAATGCCCCTGGCATAGAAGAGCCCAAAGTGGATGGAGCACGAGACAAACTCTAAGCTAGAAGGGTAAGTGATGATTGGACCTGATGAGAACCGTGAGAACCATGACCCGATGACGCCCTACGATAACCTGGGTGGGCTGGCTTAGCATGTCTAAATGGACGGCCTCTACCGTGCTAAAACTGACCTCTCGAAGGAGCTCCACTATAACTACCAGATCCTCGAGGCCTCTTGGCCTCCCTCTCCTCTCGCTCCTGGCGACGAACTGACTCAATCTCCCGAGCAATGTCTACAACTCCTCGAAAGTAGCACCAGTCACCCTCTCTCTGGTCATGAGAATACGAAGCTGATAAGTGAGGCCATCAACAAACCTCCTAATACTCTCTTTATCTATCGAAACCAACCAAATCGCATGACGAGATAACTCAGAGTACCTCATCTCATACCGCGTCACAGTCATCTCTCCCTGACGTAACCACTCGAACTGCCTATGTAGCTCCTCTCTGTGAGACTGCGGCACATACTTCTCCAAAAAGAGAACGGAGAACTGCTGCCAAGTAAGGGGTGCTGCACCAACAGGCCTACACCTCTCAAAAGCCTCCCACCAAGTGATGGCAGCTCCAGAAAACTGATAAGTAGTGAAAGTGACCCCACTGGTCTCTAGAATACCCATTGTACGAAGCATCCTCTGACATTTATCAAAGAAACCCTGGGCATCCTCGCCCTCTGCATTACTAAAAGTCGGAGGCTGAAGTCTACCAAACCTCTCCAACCTATGTTGTTTGTCCTCTGGCATGGCAGGAACTAAATAGTCTTGAGCAGTTGCTACTGGCTGGGCTAGATGTGCCCCCAGTATTTGAAGACCCTACACGACCTGCTCAAGTGTGCGAGCGGCGGGAGTCTGAGTGCCTCCCCCGACCTGAGAAGTGGCTGCGGCTGTAGTAACTGAGACTGCCTGAGCTAGGCCAGTGCAAACTGATAGAATCTAAGCCAAGGCCTCCTGAAGACCCGGAATCATGATAGGCACAGCTGGTGCCTGAGCTAGTGCTGCTAATGTATCCACAACTGGGACCTGATCCTGAACTAGGGTGGCTGGTAGATCTGCATGTTCTCCCTTAGCTGCTATGCGAGCCACACCCCTACGCCTATCGTGACCACGACCGCGTCCTCGGCCTCTAGTGGCCACAACTAGTGGCACTGGTGGTCGTCCATCCTGAGTGGTAGCATGTGTCCTCACCATCTGTGAGAGAGTAGACATAGCCCGACATCGGGGTGTCACCAGCCATGAGCATCTATAATAATACTACAAGTCTGAACGAGTATACTCCATTATTATATAACTAAAATAGAAGGAAATAAGATATATGGAGAAGCACTAGGATGCAAAAATCTCCGGGTAGCTCCCTAGTGAATCTCCGGAATCTGCTGGACAATTCTCAACCCTCACAAGCAGGACCAGATGCGCCTGAATCTGCACACAGGGTGCAGGGAGTAAAGTGAGTACTCCAACTCAGGGAGTAATAGTAATAAATGCAGACTGAGTAATAAGAAAACATGCAAAGGCACGTCAACATTCTATAAAGAAGCAGTAAAAACCAGTAAAAACAATGAAGCAATAAAAATATGTGAAGTCACTTTAGCTCAGTTTAAACTTCTTAAAAATGCCTTTTTAACAATTAAGCAAGTAAGTGATCGGCAACTAGGAAAGATAAACACATAAAGAACCGCCCCTCGGCACAATGTCAACAAAAATCCGCCCCTCGGGCAATATCATAAACAACACCAGCCCCTCGGGCTATATCTCACATCACAATGGGTACTCGCACTCACTGGGGGTGTGCAGACTCCTGGAGGGTCCCTTTACGGCCCAAGAGAAATATCAAGTCATCTTGTGGCATAATCACATAGGCTCTCGACCTCATATCAACAAGCCACCTCGTGGCGTACAAATCTCAGGCCCTCGGCCTCATAATCATAACCAGTGTTTCCTTACAACATAGGCCCTCGACCTTACTCAGTCAGAATCTCACAAGCCACTCGGGCAACAGTAAAACATGATGCTCAGCCCAAAATATCATTTTAAGTGTTAAAGTGGAGTAAACATGGCTGAGTTATGAAAATAGTAGAATATAGCATGACTGAGTACAAGTACAAAGTCAAAACAGTGAGGAAATATCAGTAAAAATCCCCCAAGGATCCAAATAGTTGGAACGAGGCCCAAATATGGCATTCAGCCCAAAACATGATAATAACAAATAGTTTTCAATCAAATACGTGGTAAAATAGTCATACGGGATGGACTAAGTCACAATCCCCAACGGTGCACGACCCCACACTCGTCATCTAGCATGTGTGTCAACTCAATATAGCTCAAAGATGTGCAAATCCAGGATTTCATACCCTCAGGACAACATTTACAATCATTACTCACCTCTACCCTGTCCAAATCTCTAGCTCGCGATGCCTTTGCCCCTCGAATAGGCCTCTGAATGCTCCAAATCTAACCAAAATCAGTGTAAAACTATCAAAATATGCTAAGGGACAAAGCCCACTCGAAAGAAATCAAATTACAACACAAATCCCGAAATTGGCCAAACCCGACCCCCGGGCCCACGTCTCGAATTTTGATAAAAATTACATCAATAGACTCCTTATCACTCCCCGAGTTTATTCATACCAAAAGCATCAAAATCCAACCACAAACGACCCCTCAAATCCTAAATTCTAGGCCTCCAATTACAAACCCTAGTTCTTCAATATTAGGCTTAAATTCCATGATTAATTAGGTTGAATTCACAATAGAATCGAGTATTAAGTCCATAAATCTTACCTCCAAGTGTTTCCCCTTGAATCCCTCTTCAATCCTCTTCAAAAAGCTCCAAAATAGCTCAAAAATGGTGGAAGTTAACCCCAAAATCGCGGACAAGATGACTAGTTAAACATTCTGCCCAGGCCTCAATTCCTTCTTCGCGAACGCGGTCAATGCCTCGCGTTCGCGAAGCACAATCTAAATTTGACCAAATTTTCTCTTACGCGAACGCGTCCAGTTCCTCGCGAATGCGATGGTTCCTCGCCTAACCTTCGCGAACGCACTCCCCTTCTCGCGAACGCGATGAACAAATCAACCTCAAACCCAGCTGCCCAACTTCCTCTACGCGAACGCGGAGCCTCTCTTGCAAACGCGATGCACAACAACCCCATCCCTTTGCGAATGCGGAGCCTTCCTTGCGAACGCGAAGGCTAAAATCTCAGCCTCACCAGCTAACCCTTTGCAAACGCAAGGGCCTACTCACGAACGCGAAGGTCATTTCTCTGCAACACTGAACAACAGTTTTCTGCACTTTTCCAAAACATGAAATGGTCCGATTGACCACCCGAAACTCACCCGAGGCCCCCAAAACCTCAACCAATCATGCCAACATATCCCATAACATCATTCAAACTTGTTCCAACCTTCATAATGCTTAAAACAATATCAAAACACCAAATTCGCATCGGATTCATGCCTAAGAATTCCAAAATCTTCAAAATTACGCTTTTGATAAATAAAAAACCAACCAAACCACGTCCGAATGATATTAAATTTTGCACACACATCCCTAATGACACAATGGAACTACTACAACTCTTGGAACTCCATTCCGACCCCTATATCAAAATCTCGCCTAACAACCGGAAAAGGCCAAAAATTCAATTTCGCCAATTCAAGCCTAAATCTACTCCGGACCTCCAAAACACATTCCGATCACACTCCTAAGTCCCAAATTACCTCCCAAAGCTATCCGAACCATCGGAACTCACATCTGAGCCCTCTAACACATATGTCAATATTCGGTTGACTTTTCCAACTTAAGCTTCCTCAAAAGAGACTAAGTGTCTCAAACCTTCTCAAAACCTTTCCAAACCTGAGCCAACCAATCCGATCACATATAGAACCGATAAACAAAGCAATAAGAAACAGAAATGGGGAAAATGGAGCGGTAACTCATGAAACTACTAGCCGGGTTGTCACAGTTTGATTGTTATGTATTCACCAGAAAAGATTCAAATTTTTGTGACAAAGAAATAATCTGTTGCGTTAGCGTATTTAAAGCATCAACCTGATTTACCATAGCAGCCTTTTTAATGATTACACGCTCAGATAGCCATTGGATAGCATTCTCAAAAATTTCATTCAACAATTGCAATGCTTCCTCTGTGGTTTTTCCCATTACAGAACCTCCTGCAGCTGCATCTATCACATTTCTAGTAGAGGATTTTAATCCGTGATAGAAAATGTACAATTGCATTTGTTTAGGAATGTCATGGTGGGGGCATTTTCTTAACATTGCTTTTAATCTTTCCTAAGCTTGATAAACTGACTCAGTGTCAGTCTGCAAGAAATTAGATATGTCTTGTCTTAACTTTGTTGTTGTAGCAGGGGAAAAATATTTGTTTAAAAATTTTCGAGTCAGCTGGTCCCATGTCGTAATGGACCCTAGAGGCAGACTTCGCAACCAAGTCTTGACATCTCCTTTTAAAGAAAAAGGAAATAGCCTTAACTTGATAGCTTTAGGGGGTACTCCATTGTACTTAGCAGTTTCTGTAAGTTCTAGAAAATCAATTAAATGACTGTGTGGGTCTTCACTTGTATCACCAGTGAAGATACAAGATTGTTTAATTGTCTGAATCAGGCCGGTCCTAATTTCAAAGTTGTTGACTGCCATTGGTGGCTTCCTAACACTAGATTCATAGTTGAAGCGATCAAGTCTAACATAATCCCTAAGGATTCTGTTTGCTGGCCTTGGCGCCACTTCATCAAATTGCTCCTCTACATGGACTGGTGGTAGGATCTCAAGTGGGTTAATGTCCTCTGCTTGCCGATTTTTCATTTTTTTACAAGCTGCTCCTTGAGAAGACGATGTTTGTTCTTTCCTGCGCGATCAAAGATATCTTTCAATTCCAGGATCGTAATTAGCCAATTCTTTTGTAGAATAACGGATAATAAACTACTTAAAATTTTGAAAGTAAAAAAAACATTAATTTCTAGTGTAGTACTAGTAATTAATAACTAAACTAAAGTATAATTCAAAGATAATATAGATAGTTAGTGAGAAAAATAAATACCACAATATTATAGATAATAATTCTAGTAATTAGTCTAATAAAAAATAAAAATAAATATAAAACAATAAAACTAACAAGTAAGCGTCACTAGTAATGATAGGAATTGAGATAGTATAGTATTATTATTAACTAATAACGAATTGACATAGTATAGTATTATTAATTATAAACAAAAGTTGTAGTAGTGAATAATAGTGATAAGAATAACATTGTAGAAGTACTACTACTACTATTATATTATAAAAAATAATAATAGATAAACAATGATAGGAAAATAATAATATGTAGCAACAAACTATATTGAAAAATAAAAATAAAAACGTCGAAGTATTAGCAATGAGAAAAAAAATGATACAACAGGTGATAGTACTAATAATAATTATACTAAATATAATGAAGGAAAGCTAATGATAGCAATAATAGGAAGAAGCACTAATATGTTTTTTGTTCTTTTTAAAGTGTTATTACAAAAAGAAAACGATAATATTAATATGATAGTAGTAGTTATAGTACTACTTATTAATTAGTGATGATAGTAATAGATAAATAATAATAATAAGGTCTCAAATTAGCAAAAAAATATTTAATCTAAAGTAGATGTATGCCAATCCCCGGTAACAGCGCCAAAAATTTGACGAAGCCAATGTGTATAGGATTTTTCAACTCGTGCTTTGTCAAATTCTAGTATAATTTATGATATCGTCCAAGAGAGATTGGAACATCTATGATACATGCTTTTAATATTTCAATTACTATTTGAGAGAATCAACTTGATAAAAAGTGAGTGAGGTCTAAAGCTTGTTAATTACTTAAACAAAAACCAAGAACTTTCGGAAGATTTATAAATTAAAAGAGTTGGGAATCGATGAATTCACTTGATAATATATTAAAATAAAATCTCAATTTTACAAGTATTTCTCTGCGGAATAATTGCTTATTGCTAATATAATTATATTTAGTTCACTAAGAAGTAGTCAATTAATAGCACTTCGTGAGGTTATGTGATTAATTGAGTTAAAACTATTGACGATTAGACTGAAATATTTTTCTTGCTTGAATTGTGCTTAGAGGTAGTAAAAACTTTGTGAGAACATTTTTAATAAAAAATCAATAATCTTGCCTACAACAATTCCTCCGTGAGAATTAAAACTAAGGCAAGCAAAATTACGAACTTGGAATAATAGTTTACTAAAAATTACTCTCACTCTATTATTTTATTATTGTTTATTATATATCAATTTTGCTTCGTGAGAATTACAAAATCAATATAAAAATAACTTAAAGATAAAAATATGTAGAAGTGATAATAATGATTAATTAAAACTATTATTACAGCATAGTACAAAGTATAAAAAGAAAGTTTCAAGTCAAGGATGTATTAACTGAGATAGTATTATAATATATATAACAAGCTTCATCAACTATCCCAACAAGAAAAGATTACTCCATTATGAAGTAAGAAAAAACTAATTTAAAAACAAAGAACTTATGAAGAAATATTATTCTTTTAAAAGAAAGACAACTAATAGAAAATACTAAAGACAAAAGAAAGACCAAAGAGTCTAAAGACAAAAGAAAGACCAAAGAGTAGTTTTCTCCCATAAGACTCTTCTTTCTCACAATACAATATGAGTGCCTATTTATAGAAAATGTGTAGCAAAGGTGAGATGATGTTGCAACTTTAAGTCTTGATGTTGTGTGTAACGATCCGGCCGGTCGTTTTAAGAATTTATGCCTTGATTCCCTATTAACAGCTTTCCCCGTATTTAATTCTGCTATTTTGATTTGCCGGGATGTTCGGTTTTGAGTTTCGGAGAGTTTTGGGACACTTAGTCCCTAAATGAGAGCTTAAGTTTTGAAAATTTGACCGTAGTCGGAACAATGTGAATATGGCCTCGGAATGGAATTCCGATGATTCCGTTAGCTCCGTTGGGTGATTTTGGGCTTAGGGGTGTGTTCGGATTATGTTTTGGAGGTCCGTAGCTAATTTAGGCCTGAAATGTCGAAAGTCGAATTTTGAAATTTCTTGTTCGATAGTGAGATTTTGATCCGAGGGTCGGAATGGAATACCAGAAGTTAGAATAGCTCCATAGTGTTGAATGTGACGTGTGTGCAAAATTTCAGGTCATTCAGACGAGGTTTGATAGACTTTTTGATTGAAAGCGTAAATTGAGAGCTTTTGGAGTTCTTAGGCTTGAATCCATGGTTAATTCGATATTTCGATGTTGTTGATGTTTTGAGTATTGATATAAGTTTGAATAGTGGTATAGGACTTGTTCGTATTTTTGGTTGAGGTCCCAGGGACCTTGGGGTGATTTCAGAGGATTGTCGGAAGAATTGGAAGTGGATTGAAACAGTTGAAGCTGCTGATCTTTGTCATAACCGCACCTGCGATTGGGTCCCACAGGTGCGGAGCCGCAGAAGCGGAAGAGTCATCGCAGAAGCAGAAAGTGGAGATGCCAGCAGGGACCGCAGAAGCGGGAGCTTACCGCAGAAGCGGCACCGCATCTGCGTAAGGTTAACCGCAGGTGCGAAAGTTGGGTTTTAAGTGAAATATAGCAGATGCGACCACATACTCACAGAAGTGGGACTGCAGGTGCGGTCCCAAAGCCGCAGAAGTGGATTAACTAGGCAGAATATATAAATAGTTGCCTTCACAAAATTTGAGTTATTTTCACCTCTTTCAAACGGGAAGAAGCCTTGGGGAGCATTTTCAAGGGAGATTGTCAGAGGAATTCATTGGGGTATGGTCTTTGGTCCCTAAACTCATTATTGGAGTGATTTTTATCATTATAAACATGAAAATTTAAGGAAAATTAGTGGTAATTTGGGGGTGAGGGCTTGATTAATTAGAGACCTTTGAGTGATGATTTGAGGGATCATTTGAGGTCCGATTTTGGTACTTTTGGTATGACTGAACTCGTGAGAGTGTGAGGATTCTGGAAATGTAAATTTTACCCGATTCCGAGACATGTGACCGAGGGCCATTTTGGTCATTTTACATAATTTCGCGTATTAGCTTAGAATTTAATTGTAGAATTAGTTACTTGAAGTGTTATTTACATTATGCAATTGAATTGAATAGATTTGGGCCATTTGGAGTTGAGTACACGTGCCAAGAACATGGTTTCGGGTTGATTTTGAGCTGGTTCGAGGTAAGTGGCTTGCCTAACCTTGTATGGAAGACATTCCCCTTAGGATTTGGTATTTGTGGTAATTGAAATGCCTTGTACGTGAGGTGACGAGTGCGTACTTGTGCTAATTATTGAAAATCCTATTTTCACTAAAGTAGCTTTAATTGTGTTTTCCTTTACTGCTTATTCTACTTGAAATGTAAGCATGTTGTTAGCTTAGAGAAGCATGTTTAATTGCCTTATTGCTTGAACTGCCTTATTTGTATTATGTGAAGCATGTTAGATTAAAATTACTTGTTTTACTTTGGTACGAAATTGAGTTTAATTGAGTATTATTTGTGTTATTGATGTGTGTTTTACTTTGGGACTATGAGACGACATCCCGGGAGATCCCCTGTACGTATTTTATGATTGGAGCTGAGCTGCGGGATACTGAGAGATCCCCAGACGTATATTGAGGATACCAAGAGATCCCTAGAATGTTTTGAGGATACCAAGAGATCCTCGGGATATCAAGAGATCCCTAGTATATATTGAGGATACCAAGAGATCATCGGGATACCAAGAGATCCCTGACATTTATTGAGGGTACTAAGAGATCCTCGGGATACTGAGAGATCCCCGGTTATTATCTTTGTGAAGAGTGGTATTCTTGGTGATTGTTTTTTTTCCTCTGTTTCAGTTGTAGTTATCCTTATTATCATGTATTAATTCTTATTTTTATCTTTCAACTGTACTGCTTTATCTTATACTGTTTCACCTTATATTTTATTTAATCTCAGTAGGGCCCTAACCTCCCTCGTCACTACCCGACCGAGGTTAGGCTTGGCACTTACTGAGTATTGCTGGGGTGTACTCATGCCCTTTCTGTACATGTTTTTCATGTGCTAATCCAGGTGCCTCCACTCAGACTTATCACGCTTGAAACGAGGCGCTTGTAGAGACTCTGAGGTATATCTGCCGCGTTCGCAAACCGAAGAGTCCCTTTCTACTCTCTCTTTTAAGTATTAGCCCTTCTGTATTTTCTTTCCGTTGTTAGATATTCTAGAGTAAGATACTTGTAGACATTCAAAGGCTTGCGATCATTAGATTCCGGGTTTTGGGAAAAGTATTTAGCTTTCCGCATTGTTAGGCTGACCTAGTCGTAGGGACTAGGTGCCATCACGATGGTTCACGGAGGGCGAACCAAGGTCATGACAAGTTGGTATCAGAGCTCTAGGTTCATAGGAGTCATGAATCAGAAGCCGATTTATTAGAGTCTCGTTGATCGGTACGGAGACATCTGTACTTATCTACAAGAGGATACGTAATTGTTAGGAAAATTCCACTTCATTTGATTTCCTTGTTGTGCGAGATTTTTGACATCACAATTCTAAACCTCTATCTTCCATTCTCTCACAGATGGTGAGGACACGTGCCACCAGAGATGATCAGACACCCATGCCCCCTGCGAGAGCCATCAGAGGTCGGGGCCAGGGTAGAGGCCGAGGACGCGCACGCAGTGCAGCCAGAGCACCCACGCGAGCTGCCACCGATGTATAACCAGCAGTCCCAGCAGGAGTCTAGGCACCTTCCATGCCTACTGCTACTACTACTCCAGCAATTCAGGAGACTCTGGCACAGTTCATGATCATGTACACCACTTTGGCTCAGGCAGTGTTGCTCCCCTTGCTGTAGCTACATCTCAGGCTGGGGTAGGAGCACAGACTCCTGCCACCCACACTCCTGAGCAGCGAGTGCATGTGGATCAGGTTCCCGAGGTTATTCTTGTACTGCCTGCAGCCCTAGGTTAGCCTGAGGACAGGGCAGCGATTTCAGAGGATGAGCAATGGAGACTTGAGAGATTCAAGAAGTATGATCCTCCTGTATTTAGTGGGTTAGCCTCAGATGATGCCTTGGAATTTCTGGAGGAATGTCACGGTATCCTCCATACTGTAGGTATATCAGGATTGAGTGGGGTTTCTTTCACTGCCTTCCAGCTTCGAGGAGTCGCCTATAAGTGGTGGCGTACCTATGAGTTAGACAGTCCGGATGAGGCAGCTTCACTGACTTGGACTCGGTTTTCAGATATGTTCCTGAAGGAGTTCGTTCCTCAGAGCCTCAAAGACGCATGGCGCACAGAGTTTGGGCATTTGCGCTAGGGTGCTATGACTGTCTCGGAGTATGCTGTCTGTTACACCAGTTTGGTTAGACATGCCCCAACCTTGGTTTCTACTATTCGCGGGAGGGTACGTCGGTTTATTGAGGGGCGTATTCCCAGCATCAGGTCTAGCATTGATCGTGAGTTAGAGATGGATATTTCTTATCAACAGGTGGTGAGAATTGCTAGGAGGATTGAGGGTATGCATTCTTGGGAGAGAGAGGAGAGGGAGGTCAATAGGTCTCGAGAGTCGGGCCATTATTCTGGTGCCTCTGCCCCAGCTGCAGGTCGTCATGGTAGGGGTTATATGAGTCGCCCTGTTCATTCAGCTCTTCTAGCAGTCAGTGGTATTCCATCTCCTTCTAGGCCTCAGAAGCCTTATTATGTACCTCCGGTATCTAGCGCGCCTCCTACGCGGGGTGCTTTTAGAGGTCAGTCCAGCAGACCTGGCCCGAGCCAGTCACAACCGCCACGTCCTCCCAGAGCTTGTTTTGAGTGTGGTGACACATGCCATGTGGTGTGGGATTTCCCTAGACTTGGGAGGAGTGCACCTCCACAGACTTCTCAGCCACAGCATGCCCCGCAAAGTTCTAAAGCTATGGTTACAGCTCTAGTTGTTACTTCACCTGCTCATCCAGCTAGAGGTGGAGGTCGGGGAGGTAGAGGTCGCCCTAGAGGCGGATTCCAGGCCTGATACTATGCCTTTACTGCCCGTACTGAGGCTGTTGCCTCCGATTCTATCATCAAAGGTATTATACTGGTTTGTCACAGAGATGCATCGGTTCTATTCCATCTAGGATCCACTTACTCTTATGTGTCCTCTTAATTTGCTCCGCATTTGGGTGTACCTCGGGATTCTTTGAGTTCCCCTATTTATGTTTCTACTCTTGTGGGATATTCCCATGTTGTGGACCGCGTTTATCGGTCGTGTTTGGTTTCTCTTAGTGGTTTTGAGACCAGAGCCGATTTATTGTTACTCAGCATGGTAGATTTTGATATTATCTTGGGCATAAACTGGTTGTATCCCCATTATGCTATTCTTGATTGTCACGCTAAAATCGTGATACTGGCTATGCCAGTTGTACTGCATGTTGAGTGGAGGGGTACCTTAGATCACACTCCCAGTAGAGTTATTTCTTTCCATAAGGCTCAGCGAATGGTTAAGAAGGGGTGCGACGCGTATTTAGCTTATGTGAGAAATGTCAGTGTTGATACCCCTTCAGTTGATTCAATCCCAGTCGTACGGGATTTTCCTGATGTGTTTCCAGCTGATCTTCCGGGCATGACGCCTGATAGAGATATTGATTTTGGCATTGATCTGTTGCTGGGTACTTAGCTCATTTCTATTCCTCCATATCGTATGGATCCTCCTGAGTTGAAGGGGTTGAAGGATCAATTACAGGAATTGCTTGATAAGGGTTTTATTAGGCCCAGTGTATCACCTTGGGGTGCTCCTGTCTTGTTTGTGAAGAAAAAGAATGGTTCTATGCGTATGTGTATTGATTATCGCCAGATGAACAAAGTTACAATGAAGAACCGTTATCCTTTGCCTCGTATTGATGATCTATTTGACCAGCTTCAGGGCGCATGGGTGTTTTCTCAGATTGACTTGTGCTCAGGTTACCATCAGTTGAAGATTCGAGAGCCAGATATCCCGAAGACTGCTTTCAGGACTAGGTATGGTCATTACGAGTTCCTTGTTATGTCATTTGGGCTGACCAATGCCCCATCAACCTTTATGCATTTGATGCACAATGTGTTTCGGCCGTATCTTGACTCGTTCGTCATTGTCTTTATTGATGATATTCTGGTATATTCCTGGAGTCGGGAAGATCATGAGCAGCACCTGAGGACAGTGCTTTAGACCTTGAGAGAAAAGAAGTTATATGCTAAGTTCTCAAAATGTTAGTTTTTGTTGGATTCCGTGGCATTCTTAGGCCACGTGGTGTCGAGTAAGGGTATTCAGGTGGATCCGAAGAAAATAGAGGTAGTGCAGAGTTGGCCCAGACCATCCTCAGTTACAAAGATCCGCAGTTTTCTTGGTTTGACGAGTTATTACCGTTGTTTTGTGGAGGGGTTTTCATCGATTACAACCCCTATGACCAGACTGACCCAGAAGGGTGCTCCGTTCTAGTGGATGGAAGAGTATGAGGCAAGCTTTTAGAAGCTCAAGACAGCTTTGACTACAACCCTAATTTTGATATTGCCTATATGTTTGGGGTCTTACACTGTCTATTGTGATGCCTCGATGATTGTCTTTGGAGCGATTTTGATGCAGGATGGTAGGGCATTGCCTACGCGTCCAGACAGTTGAAGGTTCACGAGAATAATTATCCGGTCCACAACCTTGAGTTAGCTGCCATTGTTCAAGCCCTGAAAATCTGGTGTCATTATTTGTATGAGGTTCCTTGTGATATTTATACTGATCATCAGAGCTTGCAACACCTGTTCAAGCAAAAGGATCTAAACTTGCGCCAGTGTAGGTGGTTAGAGTTGCTGAAGGACTATGATATCACTATTTTGTATCACTCAGGCAAGGACAATGTGGTGGCCGATGCCTTGAGTCGTCGGGCAGAGAGTTTGGGGAGTTTGGCTTATTTACCAACATTGGAGAGGCCTATGGTGATGGATGTTCAGGCCTTAGCCAGCTCGTTTGTGAGATTGGATCTTTCGGAGCCCAGTCGGGTTCTAGCTTGCCTGGTGTCTTGGTCTTCCTTATTTGATCGTATTAGGGAGCGTCAGTATGATGACCCTCATTTGCTTGTCCTCAAGGACAAGGTTCAGCATGATGATGGCAGAGATGTGACCATTGGTGATGACGGGGTATTAAGGATGCAGGGTTGGATTTGTGTACCCAATGTTGATGGGCTTTGAGAGTTGATTCTAGAGGAGGCCCATAGTTCGCGGTATTCCATTTATCCGGGTGCCGCAAAAGTGTATTAGGATTTGAGGAAGCATGATTGGTGGAGGCAGATGAAGAAAGATATAGTTGGATTTGTAGCTCGTTGCCTCAATTGTCAGCAGGTGAAGTATGAGCACCAGAAACCGGGAGGGTTGCTTTAGCAGATATAGATTCCGGAGTGGAAGTGGGAGCAGATCACCATGGACTTTGTAGTTGGGTTCCAATAGACTTTGAGAAAGTTCGATGCTATTTGGGTGATTATGGATCGGCTGACCAAGTCCGCACACTTCATTTCTGTGTGTACTACTTATTCTTCGGAGTGGTTGGCATAGATTTATATCTGGGAGATTGTTCGTCTGCATGGTATTCCAATTTCCATCATTTCAGATAAAGGTAGTCAGTTCAATCTACTAAGGTCTAAAATACAACGAAATTTCTGTAAATGTACTAAATACAGTCTAATAACATCAAAGGGAGAAAATCAGTGTTGCGGACGTCGGGCAACTACCTTGATAAACTCTAAAGACTCTGCCTCTAATCAACCAATACCCACTACCGGGTGTAGAAATACCTGAATCTTCACACTAGGTGCAGGGAGTAAAGTGAGTACTCCAACTCAGTGAGTAATAATCATAACTAAAGACCGAGTGATAGGAAATCACGAAAAGTACATCAACATGCTGTATAGAAGTAGTACAAAACCAGTAAGAAAGTAATGAAGCTGTGAAATCTCTTAAAGCATCTGAGCTCAGTTTAAACTTCTTTAAAAATGACTTTTCAACAGTTAAGCAATTGAATGCAAAGCAATTAGAACAGATAAGCACAGAAAATCCACCCCTCGGGTACAAATACGCAATTAAACAGGTAAATAACAGACAAATAAGATAGGTAAGCACATAAAGGATTGCCCCTCGGGCACAATATCAACAATACCGGCCCCACGGGCTATATCTCACATCACAATGGGTACCCGCGCTCACTGGGGGTGTGCAGACTCCTGGAGGGGCCCTTTTCGGCCCAAGCGCAATATCAAGCCATCTCGTGACATCATCACTAGGCTCTCGGCCTCATATTAACAAGCGACCTCATGGCGTACATATCTCAGGCCCTCGGCCTCATAATCATAATCAGTGTATCACCACTACGGCATATAGCCCGACCCAAAAGTATCCTCACAGCACAGGCCTTCGACCTAAAATATTATTTGAAATATCATTTGATATATTAAAACAGAGTAAATATGGCTGGGTTATGAAAATAGTGAAATAAAGCATGACTGAGTTCAAGTATAAAGTCAAGACAGTGAGGAAATATCAATAAAATCCTTTAAGGGTTCAAATAGTTGGCACGAAGCCCAAATATGGCATTCAGCCTAAAACATTATGATAGCAAATAGATTTTTTAGTCAAATACGCGGTAAAATAGTCATTCGGGACGGACTAAGTCACAATCCCCAATAGTGCACGACCCCACGCTCGTCATCTAGCGTGTGCCTCACCTCAATATAGCACAATGATGTGCAATCCGAGGTTTCATACCCTTAGTACATCATTTACAATCATTACTCACCTTGATCCGGTCCAAACTCTAGCCCGCGATGCCTTTGCCCTCACGAACCGACCTCCGAATGCTCCAAATCTAGCCACAATCAGTACATAACCATTAAAATATGCTAAGGGAACAAAGCCCACTCGAAAATATCCAATTTATATAAAAAATCCTAAAATTGCTCAAACCTGGAACCCGGGCCTACGTCTCAGAATCCGGCAAAATTAACATCAATAGAATCCTCATCCTCCCACGAATCTATACATATCAAGAACATCAAAATCGGACCTCAAATGGCCCCTCAAATCCCCACTCAAAGATCTCTTAATCTCAAGCCCTAATTACCCACTTTTGCACTGATTTCCCCATAGATTTCAAGCTTACAATGTTAAAATTCATCATAGAAACAAGTTTAGGGTCCAAAACTCTTACTTCCATGAAACCTTCTTGAATTCACTCTTCAATTAGCTTTCCAAAGCCTTCTCCTGAATGAAATATGGTGAAAACCCACTCAAAATTGTGAAGGGAACCTTTTATACTTTCTGACCCAGGCATTTTCGCACCTACGGTCCATTTTCCGCTTCTGCGACCAAATCCACCGTATCTGCGATTTTCATTAAATTGCCTATTTCCGCATCTGCGGTTAAATACTCGCACCTGCGCTACCGCAGGCGCGCCCGCGACACCGCTTCTGCTGTTCCTGAATGACTTCACATTGGCCGCATCTGCAACTACCTTACTCTTCTGCGATCATCGCACCTGCGGTCTCCCAACCGCAGGTGCGGTTATGACAGAACCAAATGCTTCAGCTGCAAAACTTAATTCCAAATCCTTCTGGTACCCATACGAAATCACCTCGAGGCCCCCCGGGACCTCAACCAAAAGCACAAACATATCCTATAACCTTATTCAAACTTGTTCCAACTTTCGGAACGCTCAAAACAATATTAAAACACCAAAATCACATCAAATTCAAGCCTAGGATTCCAAAATCTTCCGAATTTCACTTTTGATCAAAAGCCCAATCAAACCACGTCCGAATGACCTGAAATTTTGCAGACACATCCCAAATGTCACAACAGAACTATTACAACTTTCGGAATTCCATTCCGACCTCTATATCAAAATCTCACTTATCAACCGGAAAACGCCAATTCAAGCCAAAACCTTCCACGGATTTCCAAAATGCATTCCGATCACGCTCCTAAGTCCCAAATCACCTAACATAGCTAACCAAATCATAAAAATTCTGATCCGCGATCATATACCAACCAGTCAAATCTTGGTCAAACCTTTCAAATTTCAAGCTTCAAACTGAGAACTGTTATTCCAAATTCATTCTGATTACCCTGAAAACCAAAACCAACGATTTACATAAGTCATAATACATCACACGGGGCAAGTCATGCTCGAGAACTGGCAAGAAAAGTGCAAAAGTTCAAAACGACCGGTCGGGTCGTTACATCCTCCCCCACTTAAACATACGTTCGTGCGCGAACGTGCCCAACTTCCTCTACGCGAACGAATCACTGTGTAACCTTACCATGCACATACCCGGGGTGATCCCACGTCACCCTATCTCATATAGGTCCGACAACGCAATGTAACTGAAATTTCACAATCCAACCTAGCCCATAAATCTTAGAACCACATTTCCACTTCTGAAATCATCCATCAGATCAGAATCTCATATCTATACTCTGAATAAGCCCGAACAAGCTGTAATAACCCATACCTGCAACCTCATGTGCAATTACATGATATACCACATAACTCAAACGCTTGTAGCGATAACTTCTAATCACAACAACTGCACACAACAATCGAATACCGATAGAAAACCTCTTATCAACTAAAGTCTCATCCCAACACTTCCATATACTACCAATGATAAATATAATACGCAATAAACCGTAATCATTTCTCGGATCAACCATTCATGAAGCCACTTCTCCTTTGGCAAGGACTATAACAAAATTCTGAGCCGAACCTCGATGTTATCCTTCCCACACGCTATAACCGAATCCATTTGTATTCATTATAGATCCCAACGATCTTATCTAATCCAACACAACTGCTCTGGCAACATGACACCTCAATACATACTAAAGACACAACTTGCGCAATCCGCGCACCAATAAGCAACAATCCGAACATACTTAAATCATGGAAATGACTCAAATGAATAAGCTGTACTGCAAGATCCCCAGTACCACCTCAATACAATACTAAGAACTCGACATGCGTCGTAGAAACAGAACACACGAATCCAATCTGTAGGATCATACCTCCACATAGCTTCGCTCCAATGCGCGACCTCATCCAAACACCTGTCCACATGAAACACCTCAAGTCACTATGCTTAAAATCGATAACCATGCGCAATATGATGTCAAAAACCAAAGCAATCATCATAACCACCGTGAAGCAATTGACATAACATTATACAACCCGAAAGGACCTAACCGATACGCCATCCACCGAGCAATACCTAATACTTTTCTCGCTCGAATTCCACTACGAAACTCCAATAGAACCGCACCACATGTGCCTATAACCAACAAATTCCAACGCCTCGCAACACGTAAAGGTAACTTGTAGATCCTCTCAGAACACTAATAGCTCAATAACAAATGAATCAACACATCCCTCACCAATGGCAACTCGTAGTCAACAAAGTCGTCTCGATGCAGAACATACATCCATATGGGTCTACCAATGAAACCTTATCAAGGAGTTTCTGAAGCTGATCCTTCAACTCCTTTAACCCCGCCGGTGCCATACGCCGCGGTGTCCGGCACCAAATCAATACCAAATCAACAACCCCGTCCGACGACATGCCCGACCACAAGAAACTTATCCTAATAGTCCCTCACCATCGAAACTGAATCAATGGTACGAGTCTCTGCACTGACGTCTATCACGAAGGCCAAATAGGTAAGACAACCCTTCCCAGCCCTCCGCTAGGTCTTCGAAATATAAAACCGCCCTACTAAGAACATAATCCGTTGAGCCTCTCCACTCAATTCGTGGCATTCCCGGCATAGCCAACAGTGCTGTCTTAGCGCAATAGTCCAGAATAACACGACACAGAGATAACCAGTCTGTACCCAATATTATATCATAATCTAACCTACCAAGAAGCAAAAGATCCACTCGGGTCTCCAAACCCCGATAGTCACTATACAGCACTGATACACACGTCCCACAACCACAACATAACCTATTTATGAGAACTTCCCGTCTCCAAATCCATATAGCACACGAATCACCATACTTGATCCCAATTCTGCTGTCCGAATATACAATACACCTCCAATACCCAATCATTCCATGAGAGGTACTCTTATAGTTCTTCTGTGCCAGCAAGCAACTCGAATATTAGCAATCGATCTAATAAGAGAGTGTCACAATACTATCGAAGTACCATCAACTTAATCACCCCAACTAGCAATACCATTTCCTTAATCATCTGAAGACCATTTCCCTAATTATCTGAAGATCATTTCTCTAATTATCTGAAGCTCATTTCTCTAATTATCTGAAGCTGCCCGTGCTGCCTAAGAATTGTGACCTTCCCTTCAGAACTGATCCGTGACCTTACACATGCAAATCTAAGTCTTGCACAATATACCGCATATGCCATACCATCCCAAGGTAAACATGAAAACTTCATATCCATTACGAGTCACTCGCAACTACGTACTCAACTAGCCAAGAACTTTTCCATTGGACCTTATCTGGGAGAAAATCACTATAGATCCCATGCTCCTCATGCCCGTGGAAAATATACACCTCTAACCGTGGTAGAATCATCAAGAACTTTTCGAATTCCATTTGTACAAAACTAAACCGTCAGGACTGAATCCTTCTAACTCAACCAAGCTACGCAGGCCACTAAAACCCAAGAGAATTGCCGCGAAACACCTACAGAAACCCATTACCTCGTAATCACCCAAAGGACTAATCATATCTTTACCATGCCGATCCGGCCTACTACCAAGATATCATATTGATCCTAGTTCCTTCTGATTTACCTTTAGCTTGATACTCCTTCTTGTTATAACACCACAATTCCTCAATCCAAACTCACCACATGAGACCCAAGCATAAAACCACACCGTCTAAGACTCACAAGTCGTGGATTACTCTCTTAAATATTCCCAAAAGAACCACATTCAAAATACCTACCCTGAAGAGATTTCCCTGCGGATCCAAAGCCATTACCTCCACCTTCTGATACTGATACATAGAATCCCATAATGATATAGAAATACCACGAGTCTTGACACCCTCCAATGCAAACTTCAGTTTTTAGCCAAAAATACAACTCGAAAATTTCCACTTATTACATGAAAAATCTTGAACCCCTTAGAACCATTCCCGAGAGTCATTCACTCTACTCAAACTGCAATCAGCCTGACCAAATGAACCGAAGTGCCTCATTAGCACTCCGACACCGCAGAGTGTAACCTCATCCTAAAACAATCGATCAACTTCCTACTCTATGCACCGAGCATCCTTTACCAACAACAACTCACGGCATTCCGTGATTCTCACACACCTATAAAGCATTCTATAACCTTTGTCAAGAATTTTCCTTTACTCGAGCCATCTTCGGTCTCAATCTCCGTCGGCCATAACTTATTCTCCCATACACCTCAAACTGGAACCAACGTAGCACATAACCGTGCAATCAACTAATCAATAGCAGACTCCTCCACTTGGCTCGAAGCCATAAATCAAAATACACTCAATAACTCATAACGCATATACTCTATTGCTGTCATAATGCCATTGTGAGATTAAACTCGATCCTTCATAAGTTCGTGAAACATAGACCATCTGGGTACTTTAACTCTTATGCAAATCTCGCATTCACTCTCGTAACAGTTAAACCCACTCTCTTAAGCGACCCAAATTTAAATTGCAACACGTATATTTCACTTGTAAATGAGATCTTCTAACGGACAACATAAGGATCGCACAAATTCAGAACACTCCGTAGGAGATAACCACCTGCTTCGCCTCAAACCAACATTTTTGTATACCTTCCACCGTCATAAACATTATGCAATCATTTAATCTTCTTGAGTCTAAACTCATACCGCAACATGAAATTTACTTCACTCCCAACTAGGAAGCATGAAAGGATTCTTCACACACCCATAACTCGGGGTTATACCTCAAATCAAGATGGAAATCAAGCACCCAATAGATCTTTTATCCTCCAGCAGACCCTTCTCGTCGCTTCCAAATCATATGAATACACCTCGCAGTCCTAACGTACTCATCGCATAGCCATCCAGCCATCACTTCTACTAATAAGGGCACTACCGAACATATAAGTTCAAAAACACAGGCTCACACAATCAACACCTCGGTGCTCAAGCTATAGGCAAAAATCCAGCCTCAAGTCCTCCAGACCGACCTAACACCAAACATACAGAATTCACATCTCGCACCTCGATCAGGGAATCACAAGCCATCAATGCATATCTGATACTGAGCGCTCATGCACACATACGAACGCGTGGAAGGAATTCAAAGAGTTACTTTTCAAGCTGAATCAAGGACTCACGATAAGAATTCAAGAATGTGAAGTTTTTCCTAAAGGTTCTGCAGCCTCCCGAGGATAAGTACAGACGTCTCCGTACTGATCCGTGAGACTCTACTAAACCTGCTTATGACTCGTGAAACCTATGTAACCTAGGCTCTGATACCAACTTGTCACGACCCTAAACTCGAACCCGGTCGTGATGGCGCCTCTCGTGAAGACAAGGTCAGCTGACACTTACCCATTTCAGTTTTAAGCAGTTAACAATGAGAATTAAGTCTAAAATATGATAATTAGTCCAACATTTAAGCAGTCAACAGTACAAATATTCAGAAGAACAACCCAACACAGCCCGATACCGGGGTGTCACAAGTCACGAGCATCTACTAAGGTCTAAAATACAACGAAATTTCTGTAAATGTACTAAATGCGGTCTAATAATATCAAAGGGAGAAAAACAATACTACGGATGTCGGGCAGCTACCTTGCTAAACTCCAAAGACTCTGCCTCTGATCAACCAATACCTGCTACCGGGTGTAGAAATACCTATATCTGCACACATGGTGTAGGGAGTAAAGTGAGTACTCCAACTTAGTGAGTAATAATCATAACTAAAGACCGAGTGATAGGAAATCATGAAAAGTAGATCAACATGCTAAATAAAAGTAGTACAAAACAAGTAAGAAAACAATGAAGCTATGAAATATCTTAAAGCATCTTAGCTCAGTTTAAACTTCTTTAAAAATAACTTTTCAATAGTTAAGCAATTGAATACAAAGCAATTAGAACAGATAAGCATAGAAAATCTGCCCCTCAAGCACAAATACGCAATTAAACAGGTAAATGACAGACAAATAAGATAGGTAAGCACATAAAGGATTGCCCCTCGGGCACAATGTCAACAATACCGGCACCTCGGGCTATATCTCACATCATAATAGGTACCCACACTCACTGGGGGTGTGCAGACTCCTGGAGGGGCCCCTTTCGGCCAAGCGTAATATCAAGCCATCTCGTGGCATCATCACTAGGTTCTCGGCCTCATATCGACAAGCCACCTTTTAGCGTACATATCTTAGGCCCTCGGCCTCATAATCATAATCAATGTATCACCGTTGCAGCGTGTAGCCCGACCCAAAAGTATCCTCACAGTACAGGCCCTCGGCCTTACTCAATCAAAATAACATAAGCCACTCGGGCAACCGCGATCATATACCAACCAGTCAAATCTTGGTCAAACCTTTCAAATTTCAAGCTTCAAACTGAGAACTGTTCTTCCAAATAAATTATTACCCTGAAAACCAAACCAACGATTTACATAAGTCATAAAACATCACACGGGGCAAGCCATGCCCGAGAACTGGTGAGCAAAGTGCAAAAGCTCAAAACGATCGGTCGGGTTGTTACAGAGGTTTATTGGCCCTTTTGAGATATTGAGGCGTGTTGGGGAGGTTTCTTATCAGCTTGCCTTACCTCCCAGTTTGGCAGGAGTTCATTCGGTATTTTATGTTTCTATGCTCTGGAGGTATCACGGTGATCTGTCGCACGTGTTAGATTTCAGTTCAGTTCAATTGGACAAGAATCTATCTTATGTTGAGGAACCAGTGGAAATATGGGACAAGCAGGTTAGAAAGCTGAGGTCAAAGAATATTGCATCAGTGAAGGTTCAGTAGCGGGGTCAGCCAGTCAAGAAGGAGACCTGGGATACCGAGCAGGATATGCGCAGCCGTTACCCTTATCTTTTCACTACTTCAGGTATGTTTATATGCTCGTTCAAGGATGAATGAAAGTTTAAATGTGGGAGGATGTAACGACCCGGCCGGTCGTTTTAAGAATTTATGCCCCGATCCCCTATTAACTGCTTTCCCCATATTTATCTGCTATTTTGATTTGCCGGGATATTCGGTTTTGAGTTTCGGAGAGTTTTGGGACACTTAGTTCCTAAATGTGATCTTAAGTTTTGGAAATTTGAGGTAGTAGAAACAATGTGAAGACGGCCTCAGAATGGAATTTCGATGGTTCTGTTAGCTCCGTTGGGTGATTTCGGGCTTAGGGGCGTGTTCGGATTGTGTTTTGGAGGTCCGTAGCTAATTTAGGTCTGAAATGGCGAAAGTCGAATTTTGAAGTTTCTGGTTCGATAGTGAGATTTTGATCCAAGGGTCGGAATGGAATTCCGGAAGTTGGAATAGCTCCATAGTGTTGAATGTGATGTGTGTGCAAAACTTCAGGTCATTCAGACGAGGTTTGATAGGGTTTTTGATCGAAAGAGTAAATTGAGATTTTTTGGAGTTCTTAGGCTTGAATCCATAGTTAATTAGATGTTTCGATGTTGTTTTAGGTGTTTTGAGGATTGGT
Organism: Nicotiana tabacum; assembly: GCF_000715075.1. Classification (NCBI taxonomy): domain Eukaryota; kingdom Viridiplantae; phylum Streptophyta; class Magnoliopsida; order Solanales; family Solanaceae; genus Nicotiana; species Nicotiana tabacum. Next base: position 143,441,799 of record NC_134082.1, read on the forward strand.
ATAAGTTTGGATAGTGGTATAGGACTTGTTCGTATTTTTGGTTGAGGTCCCGGGGGCCTCGGGGTGATTTCGGAGGGTTGTCGGAAAAATTGGAAGTGCTTTGAAGCAGCTGAAGCTGCTGATTTCTGTCACACCCGCATCTATGGTTGGGTCCCGTAGGTGCGGTCCCAGAGCCGCATAAGCGGATTAACTGGGCAGAACATATAAATAGTTGCCTTCGCGAAATTTGAGTTATTTTCACCTCTTTTCAAACGGGAAGAAGCCTTGGGGAGCATTTTCAAGGGAGATTTTCAGAGGAATTCATTGGGTTAAGGTCATTGATCCCTAAACTCATTATTGGAGTAATTTTTATCATTATAAGCATGAAAATTTAGGGAAAATCAGTGGTAATTTGGGGGTTGGGGCTTGATTAATTAGAGACTTTGAATGATGATTAGAGGGACTATTTGAGGTCTGATTTTGATACTTTTGGTATGACTGAACTCGTGAGAGTGTGAAGATTCTGTAAATGTAAATTTATGCAATTCCGAGACGTGGGCTTGAGGGGCATTTTGGTTATTTTACCTAATTTTGCATATTAGCTTAGAATTTAATTGTAGAATCAGTTACTTGAAGTGTTATTTACATTATGCAATTGAATTGAATAGATTTGGGCCATTTGGAGTCGAGTACTCATGGCAAGAACATGGTTTCGGGTTGATTTTGAGCTGGTTCGAGGTAAGTGGCTTGCCTAACCTTGCGTGGAAGACATTCCCCTTAGGATTTGGTATTTGTGGTAATTGAAATGCCTTGTACGTGAGGTGACGAGTGCGTACTTGTGCTAATTATTGAAAATCCTATTTTCACTAAAGTAGCTTTAATTATGTTTTCCTTTCCTGCTTATTCTACTTGAAATTTAAGCCTGCTGTTAGCTTAGAGAAGCATGTTTAATTGACTTAATTGTCTTATTGCTTGAACTGCCTTATTTGTATTATGTGAAGCATGTTAGGTTAGAATTACCTGTTTTACTTTGGTACAAAATTGAGTTTAATTGAGTATTCTTTGTGTTATTGCTGTGTGTTTTACTTTGGGACTACGGGACGGCATCCCGGGAGATCCCATGTACGTATTTTATGATTTGAGCTGAGATGCGGGATACCGAGAGATCCCCAGCACGTATATTGAGGATACCAAGAGATCCCTAGCATGTATTGAGGATACCAAGAGATCCTCGGGATACCAAGAGATTCCTAGCATATATTGAGGATGCCAAGAAATCCTCGGGATACCAAAAGATCCCTAGTATATATTGAGGATACCAAGAGATCCTCGGGATACCAAGAGATCCCTGGCATATATTGAGGGTACTAACAGATCCTCGGGATACTGAGAGATCCCCGGTTATTATCTTTGTGAAGAGTGGTATTCCTGGTGATTGTTTTTTTGCCTTTTTCAGTTGTAGTTATCCTTATTATCATGTATTAATTCTTATTGTTATCTTTCAAATGTACTGCTTTATCTTATACTGTCGCATCTTATATTTCATTTAATCTCAGTAGGGCCCTAACCTCCCTCATCACTACCCGACCGAGGTTCAGCTTGGCACTTTCTGAGTACCGTTGTGGTGTACTCATGCCCTTTCTGTATATGTTTTTCATGTACAGATCCAGGTACCTCCACTCAGACTTATCATGCTCTAGATGAGGCACTTGTAGAGACTCCGAGGTATATCTGCCGCGTCCGCAGACCGAAGAGTCCCTTTCTACTCTCCTTTTTAAGTATTAGCCCTTCTGTATTTTCTTTCCTTTGTTAGATATTCTAGAGTTAGATACTTGTAGACATTCATTGGCTTGTGATCATTAGATTCCGGGTTTTGGGAAAAATATTTAGCTTTCGAGAGTTGATATTGTGTATGCCAAGCAACACTTTAAATTACTGTTTTATTTCGCTACTTCTGTTTTAAATTATTTCTTCTGCAAATTGGTTTATTTTTTGCATTGTTAGGCTGACCTAGTCGTAGGGGCTATGTGCCGTCACAATGGTTCATGGAGGGCGAATCGGGATCGTGACATTGTGACTTCAAAAGTTGATGTTGTAACTTTAAAATTTGATATTGTGACTTCAAAGTTATATTCACTTTTGTTTACCACGTGCATTTCTCTTTTTCCTCTTTGTTTTGATTCAATTCATCTTTCCTCTACAAAAGTTGTTAGAAAGTATAGGAGAATCGAATATATTTATTCATGCTTTATTTAAAAATCCTTATTTATACGTATGAAAATACTTGAATAATTTATATTCATCACTCTTAGTTAATTTGAACGAGGTCAAATGTGAGTTGATTCGAGCGAAGTTGAATGTTACTCTTAGTTAATTCGAACGAGGTCGATTGTGAGTTGACTCGAGAGAGGTCGAATGTTACTCTTAGTTAATTCGAACGAGGTCGAGTGTGAGTATCTTGATTGGTACGGTGTTAAAACTTGGTGGAGATATAGATGAACATCATATGCTTGTATGCTTTGCTTACATATATTGTCATGATCCCAAAACAACCCGGTCATGATGGCGCCTATCATGGAACTAGGCCAGCCGACAAAAACCCAAAACCAATCAATAATTTTATTCTTAGGATAAAATATAAGCTATTTAACACTAAACCTTTAAAAGTGTTTAAAACAAAATAACAGTGTGGAAAGAAAGCCCGACATCGATGTGTCACTAGTCATGGGCATCTACTACAACTGTGTGACAACATCAAGGCCAACATGGCTGGGAAAATTACTGATTGCAACTAAGGGAGAATAAGGAGGGAGGAGAGCAAGGCAGTTATCGTTAGGCAGCTACTTTACTAACTCCGATGAACCTGCCACTGAGTGATCAACACCCGCTACCGGGTTCAAAAATACCTGAATCTGCATACAAGGTGCAGAGAGTAATATGAGTACGCCAACTCATTAAGTAATAAAAGTAAATAAAGACTGAGCAGTAAGAAAATACATAATCCACACTATAACACCACTACACGTACAGTATGTTTCCAACACAGTATATAAATCAAATCATCTTGTTAAAAATCCAATTTCAGTAAAAATCCTTTGAAAATGTCTTTCAATAATTTTTCAAACGAAGTGATTAAATAGTGAGTAAAAAATAGTGAAAACATAATCAACCCCTCGGGCAAAGCTCACTCATATACAGCCCCTCGGGTAGCATAAATCACAAACATCCCCTTAGGCAAGACATGTATCATAAATCGCCCCTCGGGCATAACATCAATCAGAACCAACCCCTCGGGCTACCTCATAGTCACTCAAAATCAGCCCCTCGGGCTATCTCACAGTCACTCGAAATCAGCCCCTCGGGCATAACATAAATCAAGATCAGCCCCTCGGGCAACATCATATCACTCACTCTGGATACCCGCGCTCACTGGGGGTGTTCAAACTCCGAAGGGGCTCCTACAACCCAAGCTCTATAACAAGTCATCTCGTGTCATAAATTAATCAGTCCCTCAACCTTATAACAACAAGCCACCTCGTGGCATAAATCAATCAGCCCCTCGGCCTCACAATATCATGAATCAGTAACAACCTGTTGCGACGTGCAACCCGATCCCATAATATCCTCACAACACAGGCCCTCGGCCTCACTTAGTCAGAAACCTTTCAAGCCACTCGGGCTAACAGTAAAACAGGACGTTCAACCCAAAATATCATTTATAGTATCAACAGTGAGTAAATAAGGCTGAGTTATGAAATTAGTAAAACATAGCATGACCGAGTACAAATATTAAGTTAAAATAGTGAGGAATAGTATTAAAAAACCCCTAAGGGTCCCAACAGTTGGCACGAGGCCCAAATATGACATTCATCCCAAAACATAGTAATACTTTCCAAAACACAATAGTATCAAATAGTTTTCAATCAAATATGTGACTTAATAGTCGTACGGGACGGACCAAGTCACAATCCCCAATGGTGCACGCCCCATGCTCGTCATCTAGCGTGTGTGACACCTCAAAGTAGTGAAATAATGTGAAATATGGGGTTTCATACCCTCAGGACAAGATTAACAATCATTACTTACCTCAAACCGGATGAAAATCTACACCGCAATGCCCTTGCCGCTCGACTCGGCCTCAAATCATCCCGAATCTATCCAAAATCAAAATCATATCATCAATACATGCTAAAGTAATAAGGCCCACGCGAAAATTATCAAATTAAATCAAAATTCCCAAAATTGGCTAAACCCGACCCCCGGGACCACGTCTCAAAATCTGATAAAAATCACAAAACTAGAATCTTTATTCTCTGACGAGTCCATACATACCAAATTTATCAAAATCTGACTCCATTTGACCCCTCAAGTTCTCAATCAAACTCTCCAAAAGTCCCAAGCCCTAACCCCTCATTTTTACCCCTAATCTTCATAAATTACATGATTAAACAACGAAAAATCATCACATATACGAGTATTAGGTCTCAAGCCACTTACCTTACTGATAAACCCTTGAATTCCTCCTCAAAAGCGCTCTCAAAAGCTCCAAAACTGACTAAAAATGGTGGAAAATGAACCAAAATTTGCGAAATCCACAATTTATACTTTCTTCCAAGAGGTACCGCATCTGCGGTAAAAATATCGCTTGTGCGACGTGTCACACCTCCTTTTTACCACCCGAGAGGGGGTATAAGGTAATTTTTCCAATTTAAGTGACATTATTCGAAATAAGATTATTTTATTCAATTTTCAGAGTCGCCACTTGGAATAGTTTAGGATGTCCCAAGTCACCGGTTTATTTTAAAATCTCAAATTGATGAAATTTTCGATTTTATTTAAAAGTTTGCAAACCAGAAATTCTAGATAAGGAATTCTGTCAATCCGGGAGAAGGTGTTAGGCATTCCCAGGTTCCGTGATTTTAGCACGGTCGCTTAGCAATTTATACCTAACTTATTTTGTCTAATTACTCATTTTAGGACCTATGTTTATTTTACCTTTTACCGCTATTAATCACTTGATAATCCGGATTTGAATAATTAACTTAAGATGAGTTACGCATACGTATACTCATTTCGTTTGGTGCATCAAAAATCATGTCACGCATACGTGTCCATAATTAATCACATTTTATTATTATTAAGAAAGTTTGGTCGAAGTTGCACGAATGCATACCTCGATTTATTTTTGAAATCGTAATTATGTCACGTAAATGTGTACACAATCACAATAATTTAAGCCGCGCCTAAAAGCGTATCTATAAGTATCTATTTTCCTAAGTTTAAAATTTTGCATACCATCAACAAACGTAATAAGTTTAATGCAAGAGTTACCAGGTAATAGAACCAAGATTGTATAATTAAGTAGAAATTTACCTATTAGCATGTCTTTTATTCACAATCCCCATTTTTTCTTAAAGTGAAAAAAGAAAATATGAAATTATCTATTTAGATCAGCTTAACCAACTTTACATGAACCCGAATCGTCATACTGCAGTGTAACATATTTAGATATCACAGATGAACATGCACACAAATACAACTTCCTATATCTGAGAATAGAATCTTAAATTATGACAACATAATGCAGCAAAAGTATGAATTATCCAAGTTTATCAACATATTGATACCATAAGTAGTAGTCAATTAGCAAACAGAGTTATTAAAAAGTTGGAGTAAATCAACAATAGATAAAATGTGTAGGGGCAGACACAGATAATATGAGACTTCAATATAAGCAAGCCTCAACTTCCATTAGGTAATTAAATCTTCTCATATTATAAGTACTTTACTGAACACCCCACATATATACGGAATAGTTACACCCCATATAGAAGGGAAGGGACAGAAGTAAAGTTTTCTGCCCAAGTGCCTTCAGTTTTCATTATGTTTGGCTCAAGGGTGACTCCACCAAATGCTTAACACATTAAATCACTCTTTCATGTCTTACTTAACAAACACACAGTTCCATATTTTTTCCTACGACAATATAATTTTGTAGCTGTATTACTTCACATTAGCTCTGACCCTTTTATCCGATCAAGAAAATTCGAAAAGAAGCTAAAAGGTATATTCTACTAACAATATTTACAAAATTAAGCGCACTACACACACATTGTCACACACTCATCAAGCCACACACATTTTGACAGACGGAGAATTGAGAATACACATTCTATCTCGGCATTTTGAATAATAGACGATAATACGGATTTCATGAATTTTTATAATCAGTCAAACAATTCAACAGGCAGCTTAAATTTGATATTTCATAGGCAGAAGCATACACTTATTCCCTTTTGAAGCAGGCAGCTAAACATTCAATTTGTGTTCAAAACCAAACAAACAGTAAACTTATACACTTGCAGCAATTAATTTCAAAGAAAAGAAAAGGGAAAGAAACTAATATTTCAACATAGATCAGAACTAAAGATACAAGTGAAGAGGTATGTACCTAGACTTGTAGCTGAAAATGAGATGTTTGCAAAATAAAGGCTAAGAAAATCTCCACTAAGATAACTTCAGCAAGATCAACAGCAAGAACAATGCAAAAACAACTTTGTTCTTGATTAAAAGTCCACTTGAAGAAACATAATTGGTATAAAATCGCCGTAGAAATGACAACAAACTAAAAATTCTCTTTTACTATTTTTTGTTCTGTCTTTTTCTAAAAAATTTCTATGATTTTTCGTTGCTTTTTAGATCTAGAAACTCAGATTTTCCAACTACGGTGGCTTTTCCTTTTTCTGTCTCAGACCTCGGTTTTTGCTGCTTTTGTGATGCGTGGCTGCTCCTCAGTTTCTTTCAATGGGAAGGTTTTCTGATCGTTAGCTTCCTTTTGGGTGTGGTTTGGAGAAATATTGAAGAAGAAAAAGGGAGCTCTACTGTAAAATGCGTCGTTTGCTCTTTTCTGTGGAGGAAAATATCTGATTCTCTTAGGTCTTTAGCTGGATTTTTTAATTAAAGGGGAGGGGCTTTTTGGTCAGGCGGGCCAGGAGATGGGATTTTGGGTTGGGCAAGAAAGAGGGAAATTGGGCTTTAAAGAATTGGCCCAGACCAAATATTGTACTCATTTCCCTTTCTTTGTTTCTTTCTTTTTTTATCAATTTATTTTTTTTGAAATTAAATTTTTTTTATCTATTTTTAATATTAAAATAACTAATTAACTTGAAACTAAAGAAAAATGCTAATTTTAAAGGCTAAATATGTAAAAATGATCATTTTTTGTGATTTTTTGCTTATTAAGATTAATTCCTACATGCAAATTGAACCTAAGATGGCATGAAATTAAAACGTGATAAATGTTATGATTTTTCTATGATGTTATAAACAATAAACATGCATGAAATGCAACTAAATAAAGAAAAACTTGTAAAAATTAATTAAAATTATTTTTGGTCTATTTTTAGGTGTTATTTTCATGTAGACAAAAATTAGGTGCTCACAGTTGCCCCTCTTTGCTCGGAAACATGAAGAGTTTTTGGGAAAAGATAAAGTGAGCAACTTCGAGCAATTTTTGCCCGTTTGAAACTCCATTTGGAAGAATTTTGAAAACGTTTGCCTACATATCCTTGGCTATAAAGGAATTAGGTCGGTGTAGTTCTGGAAGTTTTGGTAGCTGTGACTATCGTGAAACTGTGATTTTACTATTGTTGCTGCTTGCTGAGCTCCTTATTATACCAAAATGAAAAATGAAAAGCTAAACTAGATAAGCCTATCAGCTACGAGTTACAAGATTCCTATCTATAAACCTTCTAAAGCTTGATCTTGGGTCTTGGTTGGTTCTTCCTACAAACTCTAATTTGAATCTTGATGCTCGTTAGCTGCAACCACTGTTTCATTCTTCTTCAGCTTTTCGGATCAAGGTGGGACATGCAAAACTTGTGACTTCAATCACATCTTAAGCAGTCCGCATCTTTTCTCCGCTTCTACACTTAAAGTTCAACTTTTTTTCTTGTTTTTCATTTCTTTTATTTGGATTGAGACTTCTTCTTTTGGTCATCTCAACCTCGTGCCTTACAGTAAAAACCTGTTTAGGCACCAAAACAAACAAACAAACAAAAATTTCACCCCATTTTTCACTAGGAAAATTTCGTGAGTTATTGTAACAAAAATCTAAACTACTTCTTCATTGAATGTAATAAAACAGGATTGTGTATCCTTGGGAGAAAATAGATTAGGGAGTAGATCCCTATATCTAAAATGAAATCAAATGGGGAACGGAGGTCCTAAGCTGGAAAGACTACCAGGTTATGCTGGCATCAACTAAGGAATGAGACCCTGTGCTGGAAAAGATTACCAAGTTATGCTGGAAAAGCTAGGGAGTGAGACCCTATGTTGGAAAAAATTACCAGGTTATGTTGGCATCCGCTAGGGAGCGGTACCCTATGCTGGAAAAGATTACCAAGTTATGCTGGAAAAAATTATCGGGTTATGCCAGAAAAAGGTCCTCGGGTTATGCCGGGGAAGTCATCGGGTTATGCCATAAAAAGGTCCTCGGGTTATGCCGGGAATGTCTATAAAAAGGTCCTTAGGTTATGCCGGGGAAGGTCATCGAGTTATGCCGGAAAGGTCCTTGGGTTATGCCGGGGAAAGTCATCAGGTTATGCCGGAAAAGGTCCTCGGGTTATTCCGAGGAAGTCATCGGGTTATGCTGGAAAGGTCCTCGGATTATGCCGGGGAAAGTCATCAGGTTATGCCGAAAAAGGTCCTCGATTTATGCCGGGGAGGTCATCGGGTTATGCCGGAAAGGTCCACGGGTTATGCTGGAAAAGGTCCTCGGGTTATGCCGGGGAAGTCATTGGGCTATGTCGGAAAAGGTCCTTGGGTTATGCTGGGGAGGTCATCGGGTTATGCCGGAAAAGTCCTCGAATTATGCCGGGGAGGTCATCGGGTTATGCCAGAAAGGGTCCACCGGTGATACTGGGAAGGTCATCGGGTTATGCCGAAAAAGTCCACGGGTTATGCCGGGAGAGTCATCGGGTTATGTCGGAAAGGGTCCATGGATGATGCCGGCAAGGTCATCGGATTATGTCGGAAAGGTCCACGAGTTATACCGGGAGAGTCATCGGGTTATGCCGGAAAGGTCCTCGGGTTATACCGGAGAAGGTTATCGGGTTATGCCGGAAAGTTCCACGGTTTATGCCGGAAAGGTCCTCAGGTTATGCCGAGGAAGGTCATCGGGTATGCTGAAAATGTCCTCGGGTTATGTCGGGGGTCAACTAGGGGATGGAACCCTATGTTTGAAAGATTACCAGGTTATACTGGCATCAGCTAGGGAGTGAGACCCTATGTTGAAAATGATGCAGCTAGGGATTGGAGACCCTATACTACCATGATTTTGAATTTTTCTTCTTCTTTCTTTTCATTTCATTTTTGTTTTTTTTAATTTAAAAAAATGAATAAAATGCAGGAAAGAATTTGGAGGAGACTTCCCTTTTGGATTGATTATTGCTGCAAAGTTGTTTCTAGCCCTGTCACATTTTCTTTTTGTTGCACCTGCTTCTTGCAAGATTGCTTTTGGATTGCACTCGTTTCCTGTTTTCAAACAAAGAACAATTGTTAGTTTGAAACGGTGGTTGGTTTTGTGGCCTTGAGTGTTTCAATCACTTGATCTCGGCCCGACTTCTTTGATGAAAATCTTAACTGCGACTGCTTGTTCCCTGATGACCGATTTCATTTCAGGCCCTAGAGAACCTCTGATTTTTCCAGACTTTGCCATGACAGTTGGTCGGTGGAACTCAACCTTTTTCGACTTTATTTTGACTTTGTAGGCCTTTCCCTTTTGACTCTTCTTTTTTCAATTTTTACTTCGGAGCATTGGGAAACTTTTGGCTCCTCAACTTGCTGCAACGGCTAGTCGCGTTGGACTTAACCTTTTTCCAACTTTATTTTTCCTTTATAGGCCTTTCATTTATGGTTTTTTTCTTCCAACTTCAATTTTAGAGCATTTGGGGCATCTTGGCTTTTCAAACCTTGCCGAGATGGTTAGCCATGTGGGACTCAACCTTTTCAACTTTATTTGCCTCTATAGGTGCTTCAATTTGGTTTTCTCCTTCCAAGATTTTTGATTTCGAAGCATCAGCTGCCATGGCCAGTCGGGGTCGACTTGATGCTCCTAATGAGGCTGGGTGCCCTTTTTCATATTAGCTTGTATCAAATGAGAACCTTGTAAATAAGTCATGCCATCCCTTCTTTGTCTCAATATCGGAACAGAGTTAGACCGAAAGGGATTCAAAGAAATCCAAATAGTAGAATGGACAATGAATTTAAACAAGAGGTATCCCTTTCGGGGAGGAGAAAGAAGGACTTATATGGAGTGCGTGTGACTTCAATGAACATGACATGCCTTTTGGATTGGATGCTTGATCTGTGTAAACCGTCCGACTCTTATAAATTCATCACAACTTTGCCTTGAAACCGAGGAACCTCGCCAGGACTCTGTTGATGCTGATGGTTGCGAGGTTCTTCTTTTCGATCAGGTGCGCCCTTTGCAAGTTTTCACGAGCTGACCTCTCTCATTTCTCTTCTCACCATCGCCTTATAGTGCTCTTTGCGAGTTTTCACTAACAAGACTCTCTTATTTTTAATTTCTCTGCTTACCATCACCTTATGGTGCTCGTGTGGGTTTTCACCAATAAGAATCTCTTATTTTGATTGCATTGGTTCCATGTAGATACATTCTCCGATCCTTGAACATTCTCATCAATTGATCGGAAGGACTTGAAAGGATTTGGGTAAAAATGATTTGTATTGAATTACAACTTTGGAACCATTCAGGCGGGATCATCCCCGAACCATTATAACATCTGCCCATGTTTCACCTTTGGGGGAATTTGGATTTTTATTTTGGTGTTACTGAAGCCCAAAGAGAGGCTGCCTATGTATCCTTTCGGAATTAAGTCGAACGTAGTTCAGGGAACTTTATTTTTAATTTTCTTTTATTTTTCTATTTTGTTTTTGTTTTCTCTTTCTTTTTCCTTTCCTTTTTTTCATTTTTCATTTCATTTTTTTCAATAACACTTTCAGGTTCCAAAGAGGGTAATCAAAGAAGAGTAAGCGGTTCAAATGGCTTACAAAAGGGTTAATGGTGTTTGGGTAGAGAGAATAAAAGCCTTCGTCATCCCAACCGGAGAATATTAATACTATATGGAGGATCGAACATAGTACCTTTTGACTGCATTTGCATTGACAGTTGTTTCAGGGACATTTCCTTCGATGTGTCCCAAGTACAATGCACTCTTTTGGCAGTACTCTTGTTGCAACGTATGGACCTTTCCATTCTGGAACCAATTTTCATTCAGTTGTTCCAACTCTTTATTTTATTTCCTTGAACTTTTCTTCATTGTGGTCTAATTCTTGATTCATTATTTCGAAGTCTGAAAGCGTTTTAGGATCTGGGCACGAAGTCCGCAAGCATGTCACGTTATTAAAATCTGCATTTAACAGAACTGAAAAGAGAATAAAAAGAGTGACAAGATTAAGAAAAAAGACATTCTTGGATTTTTTTTTAATTTTGATGATTTTGTTTTTAAATTTTAAAAGATAGAAGGGTTAACATCGGAAAGTAAGACAATAAAGTAAAACATCCGGATCACACCCTGAGATAATCCAAACACAGAAAGGATAGCCAGACTGGCTGCCGAGATTTCTGTCTGATAGGGAACTTTCATGCTTGGCGACCATTTTTGGCCCCTTTTTTTGTATGTGTGTGTCTCGGCAATGGCTGCAATGGTCTTCAGTGCCAGATCAAATTTTCCTCATCTTCACAAATCATTCCGACTATTGGCCTAGTGTTGTGAGCAGGCAACAGATTGTTCATCACATCAGGAGCTTCTTCATCCCGAAAAATGATTCTTTCAGCTTCAATCAAGTCTTCACCTGCGCTTTTTAGGGTTCAACGGTCCTCCGTACTCTGCCCCACTGCTCCAGAGTGGTATTCACATATAGCATCAGCTCGGTGCGAGGGGGACTCGGGGTTTGGCCGGTTTGGGGCCACTGGCTGCAATAGATCTAACCCGATTAGCTTTTGGAACAAGCTTGAATACGATTCACTAATAGGGGTGAACTGATTCTTTTTGAAATGCTCTCTTGGGGGAGGATTGTATTGGGGATCATTTGGTTGAGGATTATATGGAGCTTGGTAAGGATGGGCATTTATGGGAGGTGGAGCTCGGTTTTGTGTATGATGTTGTGGCCGCGTGTAAGGTTGCATGTTTATCACTGTATAAGGAGGTGGCGCCACGGCATAAGCAGCATCTTAAAGGGGATAATAGTGTGGGGGGACCATAGGAGGCACATATGATTGGCTGAATGACCTGCGGGGCCCCCTCGAGCTTGAAACCATCATGGCTCCCTCTTCACTCCCATTTTTGTTCATCAAACTCTCCAAACCGTTCTAAGCAGCTGGTGATGTGGCCTTAAAAGCAGCATGACTCAAGATTCGACCTATTTTTAAACCGTTTTCAACCATTTCTCCAATTTTGATAGCCTCAGCGAACGGCTTACCCATAGTGGACATCATGTTCTGGAGGTAGTCCGCCTCTTGGGCATGTAGAAAGACCGTGACCATTTTAATTTCGTCCATTGGAGGTTTTACCCTAGCAGCTTCTCCATGCCATTTTACAATATATTCGAGGAAGCTTTCTGCCGTTTTCTTTTTCAAATTGGGCAAAAAGTTTCTGTCAGGGGAGATGTCCACATTATACTGGAACTGGCAGACAAAATCTCGGGCCATATCGTCCCACACATGCCAATGAGTAATTTTTTGATCCGTATACCACTCAGAAGCGATTCTGGTGAGGCTTTCCCCGAAATAGGCCATTAGCAGCTCCTCTTTTCCACCAACGGCTCTCAACTGGTTATAGTATCATTTCAGGTGAGCGACCAGGTCTCCATGCCTATCGTACTTTTCAAATTTTGGCTTTTTGAAGCCAACTGGCAAGTGGACATGGGGAAACATACAGAGGTAAGAGTATGAGATACTCTTTTGGCCACTCAGACTTTGCATGTTTTTTAGGCTTTGTTCCAGGCTCTTCATCTTCCGAGCCATTTCCTCTTGCTCAGGATTTTTAACAACCTTTACTTGTTCCACTGATAGATCATATTGCGGAGGTTGAGTGAAAGAGTACAGGGTCACATATGTTATTTCTGGTTGAAGCTGTGGACCCTGAAGGTGAACATTGGAGGCGATGTCCTTGAAGCCGGTGCCTGGGGACGAACCACAGAAGGCATGCCAGGATCATTAGAGGGTATTGGAGGGTGCCCGCATGGGATGAGTGGGTTAGCCACAGGGGCGTTGGTAACCTCGCCTGACCTGGGGATCAACTCAGGAAACTCATGAATTGCACTTGGCGGTTCCCTACCACTGGACTAGGCGACCCACAGTTCTGACATGCGGAGATACGACATCCTATTCTCTTCAGCAGCTGCTGATTCTAGCTGCAGAATAGCCAATGCCGGGGTATCCACAAGACCGATGATTGGTAGATTGCTTGCGGAGGCCATCTGTGCCTTTGGATCTTGTGAAGGAGGGGAGGCTAGACTACCAACAAAACCTACCACCAAAACCTGGCTAGTTTGGACACCCAACAACCATGTTACTTTTGAGACATTTAACATATAAGAAATCGCACGTTGGGATGCAATGCACCTAACAGTTAAACGCTTCTACCATGTGTTTGAACGGTTGCATGTTTCATCCCGGCCTTAACTAACTTTTTCAGTATGTACCTCTTTTCTTTTATTTCTGCATCTCTTTGATCACTCTTGATTTTTTTTTGTCATTTCGTTTCTACAACAACAACAACAACCCAGTAAAATTTTACTAGTGGGGTCTGGGGAAGGTAGTGTGTACGCAGGCCTTACCCCTACCCCGAAGGAATAGAGAGGCTGTTTCCGAAAGACCCTCGGCTCAAGAGGACAAAAAGGCAAAAGGAGACAAAATCAGTAACACCACAGAAATAATAAGAAAAATAGGTAAAATAGGGAAAATATGTAAAATAGGAACTAACATATAATCCAGAAGAAAGATATAGAGCTGAAGTGAAATAGTATCCCAACCAAACTAATCCCACAAAGTTATGACATTTCGTTTCTATCACTCTTTATTTTTGGCACTCTTTTTTTTTGTCACACTTTTTTTTTTACTTTTTCTTTCTTTTTCACTCAATTTTTTTCTTGTTTTTTTTTTTGGTTTATATTTTCACTCAATTTATTTTATGGCTGTGATTGAATCCGATGGGGGTTGTCTACGTATCATGACACCACATGAATCAGATCTAGCGTAGTTCAGGAAGATTGAGAATAGAGTGAATAAGCTAACTCTTTTTTTTTACTTTTTATAAAACTCAGACCATGAAAGCTTTAAGACAGGAGAAAAATATTTTTTATTTTTGATATTTTTATTATAATTTTTTATATTTCTTTTGGAATTTTTTAAAAAAATGCTTTAAAAGAAGAAAGTAAATATTGTTTTTGGATTTTTCATTTTGATTTTTCTTTTATTTTTGAAAGAAAGACTTCTAAAAATTTCTTTTCTTTTGATTGGAACTTTGGGAATTTCAAAAGTAAAAGGAAAATATTTTTGTTTGAATTTTCATTTGTTTTTCTCTTTTTCTAAAGAAGAAAGAAAAATATTTTTTTTGGATTTTGGATGTTGCCTCTTAATTTTTGGAATATGGACTTCTAAGAAAATATTTTAGATTTTTAAGTTTTTTTTTTTTAAATTTACAAAAGTACTTCTAAAGAAAAACGAAAATATTTTTGGACTTCAATTTTTAAATTTATTTTTTTTGAAAGAAATATTTTTAAACAGGGAAAAGATTTATTTTCCTTTTTTCTGTTTTTTTTTTGGATTTTTGGGAAAATACTTCTTAAAAAGGTAGATTTTTTTTTTTTGGATTTTGATTTGACTTGTGGATTTTCGAAAGAAGGACTTTTAAGAAAACATTTCTGATTTCTGAGTTTCTCTTTTTCTTTTTTCTCTCTTTTTTAATTTAAGAAAGTACTTTTAAAGAAAAGTGAAAATATTTTTGGACTTTTATTTCTCAATTTTTATGGACATATACAAAAGAAAAACTTCTAAAGAAGAAAAGAATATTTTTGGATTTTTGCTTCTGATTTTTTTTTTTTTGGAAAAATACTTCAAAATGAAGGAAGCCCGTATTTTGGATTTTGATTTTTTTTATTTTATTTTTTATTTATTTTTTCCGTATGAAAGACTTCAGAAAGAAGAAAACTACTTTTTGAGTTTTAAATACTTCTTTTTTTTTTAATTTTTTAAGGAAAGATTTCTAAAGAAGGAATTAAAGGAAAATATTTTTGTATTTTTGAAAATTGGGTCGGAACCGATGAAGTTTGCCTACGTATCTCACATTCAGTAAGAATCAGACCTGCGTAGTTCAATCAGTTTTGACATAATAAAAAACATGATATTTACTCACTTTTATTTCTTGAAATACATTTTCCTTTTTTTCTTTTTCAAAAATTTTGACGGAGTTTCGAGACATTTTCAAATACCAGAATTTTCAGAACCGGGTGAATTCTCTATCCTACCTCACTCTTGGTTTTTCTCTTGATTTTCTTTTCCTACCCAGTCAACATGCAAGTCGAAACAAATAAATATTTATATAGCACGTAGGATGCATCAGGATGGTCGGTTGTTTTGGGTCCACCTGTCCTAGACGGACTCAATCCCTATGTTGAGTCCCAAGGTCAAATGCACGTGATGCAAATAAACATTCCTACTAGCAATCCATCATGAGGTTACGTTATTCTAAGTGTAAACCTAGGCTTGTGTTCTAGACCTGGCTTACCCGAGCGAACAAACTCAAGCCGAAGAGGGGGCAATGTACCAGGAGCACGAAAGTCTGCCCCGCCTTGTTGCTGGCCCAGCCTCGTTCTATTTGGTATAACTTCTAATAGAAAAAGTGGGCCACGCGAAACTGTGCACCATTTTTTAGAAGACTCAGAAGGGAGGCATAAGAAGACATTTAAATATAGTTCAAGTAATATCAAAGCGGTAAATAAATGACAATTATCACATTAGGTACATAAAATATAGTAATATCAACAATAAATAAAGTCAAGTAAAAATCACATCAACAAGCTCGAATTCTTGAACACTGAACCAGAAGTTTTGGGTTCTCTATCCCCAACGGAGTCACCAGAGCTGTCACACCTCCTTTTTACCACCCGAGAGGGGGTATAATATAGTTTTTTCAATTTAAGTGACATTATTCGAAATAAGATTATTTTATTCAATTTTCAGAGCCGCCACTTGGAATAGTTTAGGGTGTCCCAAGTCACCGGTTTATTTTAAAATCCCAAATCGAGAAAATTTTCGACTTTATTTAAAAGTCTGCGAACCAGAAATTCTAGATAAGGAATTCTGTTAACCCGAGAGAAAGTGTTAGGCATTTTTGGGTTCCGTAGTTTTAGCACGGTCGCTTAGAAATTTATACTTGGATTATTTTGTCTAATTACTAATTTTAGGACCTATGTTTATTTTACCTTTTACCGCTATTAATAACTTGATAATCCGGATTTGAAGAATTAACTTAAGATGAGTTACGCGTACATATACTCATTTCGCTTAGTGCGTCAAAAATTATGTCACGCATATGTGTCCACAATTAATCATATTTTATTATTATTAAGAAAGCTTGGTTGAAGTTGCGCGAACACATACCTCAATTTATTTTTGAAATCATAATTATGTCACGCGAACTTGTACACAATTACAATAATTTAAGCCGTGCCTAAAAGCATTTCTATAAGTGTCTATTTTTCTAAGTTTAAAATTTTGCATATCATCAACAAACGTAATAAGTTTAATGCAAGAGTTACCAAGTAACAAATCAAGATTGTATAATTAAGTAAAAACTTGCCTATTAGCATGATTTTTATTCACAATCCCCATTTTTTCTTAAAGTGAAAAAAGAACAACAAGAAATTATCTATTTAGATCAGCTTAACCAACTTTACATGAACTGAATCATCATACTGCAGTGTAACGTGTTTAGATATCACAGATGAACACGCATAGAAATGCAACTTCCTATATCTGAGAATGGAATCTTAAATTATGACAACATAATGCAGCAAAAGTATGAACCATCCATGTTTATCAACATATTGATATCATAAGTAGTATTCAATTAGCAAACAGATTTATTAAAAGGTTGGAGTAACATCCCAAAGAGAAGGGAAGGAACAAAAGTAAGGTTTTCTGCACAAGTGCATTTAGTTTCCATTATGTTTGGTTCAAGAGTGACTCCACCAAATGCATAACACATTAAATCACTCTTTCATGTCTTACTTAAAAACCACATAGTTCCATATTTTTTCCCCTACAACAATATAATTTTGCAGTTGTATTACTTCACATTAGCTCTAACCCTTTTATTCTATCAAGAAAATTCGAAAAAGAAGCTAAAAGGATATTCTACTAACAATATTTACAAAATTAAGCACACTACACACACACTGTCACACACTCATCAAGCCACACACATTTCGACAGACGGAGAATTGAGAATACACATTTTGTCTCGGCATTTTAAACAATAGACGATAATAAGGATTTCATGAATTTTTATAATCAGTCAAACAATTCTACATCTACTTAAATTTGATATTTCATAGGCAAAAGCAGACACTTATGCCTTTTTGAAGCAAGCAATTAAACATTCAATTTGTGTTCAAAGCCAAACAAACAGTAAACTTATACACTGCAATAATTAATTTCAAAGAAAAAAAAAAGGAAAGAAAACTCATACTTCAACATAGATCAGAACTAAAGATACAAGTGAAGAAGTATGTATCTAGACTTGTAGCTGAAAATGAGATGCTTTCCAAATAAAGGCTAAGAAAATCTCCACTAAGATAACTTCAGCAAGGTCAACAGTAAGAACAGTGCAGAAACAGCTTTGTTCTTGATTAAATGTCCATTTGAAGAAACAGAATTGGTATAAAATTGTCGTAAAAATGACAGCAAACTGAAAACTCACTTTTATTATTTTTTGTTCTCTCTTTTTCTCAGATTTTTCTATGATTTTTCGTTGCTTTTCAGATCTGGAAACTCAGATTTTCTAGTTGTTGTGGCTTTTCCTTTTTCTGTCTTAGACCTCGGCTTTTGCTGCTTTTGTGATGCGTGGCTGCTCCTTGGTTTCTTTCAATGGGAAGGTTTTCTGATTGTTAGCTTCCTTTTGGGTGTGATTTGGAGAAAGATCGAAGAAGAAGAAGAAGAAGAAGAAGAAGAAGAAGAAGAAGAAGAAGAAGAAGAAGAAGGGAGCTCTACTGTAAAATGCGTCGTTTGCTCTTTTCTATAGAGGAAAGTATCTGATTCTCTTAGGTCTTTAGCTAGGTTTTTTAATTAAAGGGGATGGTTTTTTTTGGGTCAGGCGGGTCAGAAGATGGGGTTTTTGTGTTGGGCAAGAAAGAGAAAAATTGGGCTTTTAGGAATTGGCCCAGACCAAATATTTTATTCATTTCCCTTACTTTGTTTCTTTCTTTTTTTTAATTAATTAAAATCCTAAATAAATTTATTTTTGTAGAAATTAAAATTCTTTATCTATTTTTAACATTAAAACAACTAATTAACTTAAAACTAAAGAAAAATGCTAATTTTAAAGGCTAAAATCTAAATATGTAAAAATGACCATTTTTGTGATTTTTTGCTTAATAAAATAAATTCCGACATGCAAATTTAACCTAAGATGGCATGAAATTAAAACGCAACAAATTTTATGATTTTTCTATAATTTTAAAAACATTAAACATGCATGAAATGCAACTAAATAAAGAAAAACTCCTAAAAATTAATTAAAATTATTTTTGGTCTATTTTAAGGAGTTATTAGTATGTAGGGCAAAAATTAGGTGCTCACACGACGCCGCAAATGCGAAAAATCCATCGCAGGTGCGATTCCCACTTATGCCATTAGAAATCGCTTCTGCGATCACAACCCCGCACCTGCGGCCCCGCCGGTGCGATCAAATCCCCGCACCTGCGGTCAAGCTTCAACTGGTCCAAAACCGCATCTGCGGCCTTCCTCACGCATCTGCGACCTCGCACCTATGGTCCTAAATTCGCAGGTGCGGAAATAACAGAAGCAGCAAATCTGCAGCAACACTCAAAGCCAAATTCTCCCGTAAACCACTCAAATCCATCCCGAAGCCCTCGGGACTTCAACCAAACTAGCCAACAAGTCACATATCACATTTCAAACTCATTACAACCTTTTGAACTCTCAAAACAACACGAAAATATCAAATCACCCTCAGATTCAAGCCTAAGGATTTCCAAACTTCCGAATTCCGCAAACAATGCCAAAACCTATCAAACCTCATCCAAATGACCTAAAATTTTGCACATACATCACAAATGATACCACAGACCAACTTCAATTTTCAAAATTTCATTCCGACCCCGATATCAAGATTTTCACTACCAACTGGAAAACGCTAAATTTCCAATTTCGCCAATTCGAACCAAATTCTACCACGGACCTCCAATTTACCTTCCGAACACGCTCCTAAGTACAAAATTATCCGATGGAGCTAACCAAATCATAAAAATCCAAATCCAAGATCGAATACTAAAATGGTCAAGACTGAGTCAAACCTCTCAAATTTAAGCTTCAAACCGAGAATCATCCTTCCATATCTATTCCGATTAACCTGCAAACCAAAACCGATGATCTACATAAGTCGTAATACATCATATGGGGCTAGTCATGACCGAGAACTGGCAAGCAAAGTGCAAATGCTCAAAACGATCGGTCGGGTCGTTACATATATACATTGGAGAAATTTACACATTTTTTGGACTGGTATTCCAGTCCTAGTCTACCTAGTCCCTTTTATTGTTCGACCTGGAGAAGTATTCGAGAGCTCGAGCAATGAACTTGCTAACTTATATTCTCACCTGCTTATGTTTAACTTCGAAATATCCTCCTCGTCGCCTCGTTAAAATCCTCCCCGAGAAAACCCAATTGGGATAAAACTCAGGTGAGGGAAAAAAATTACGGCTTGGAGAACATCTTTCCTTAGAAGTTGAAGTACTTGAGGTGGATGATGTTCCAGTTGTTTGGTAGTAATTTTTCTTCCATCATTTCTAGTTGGAACGACCCTTTGCTTGCTGCTACCATAATTGTTTATGGGCCATCCCAGTTAGTCCTTAGCTTTCCTTCTCATGGATCCTTGCTTGCATGTGTTTCGGATTTGAGTACGTAGTCTCCGACTTTGAGCGATCTGATATTGGCTTTTTTGTTGTGGTATCGCTCTGCTTGTTGTTTCTAGGCGACCATCCTTATATATGCCATGCCTCTTCATTCTTCGGCCTCGTCGAGGTTTTGCCTCCTACTTTCATCATTTCTCGGCCCGCTTTCGTATGAGTACCTTAGACTTGGTTCTCCAACCTTGACCAGTATTAATGCATCAGTCCCATATACCAGTGAGTACAGTGTTTCTCCTATGCTTGTTTTTGGTGTTGTACGATATGCCCATAGCACTTTCGGCAGCAACTCCGACCATAGTCCCTTGGCATTCTCGAGCTTCTTCTTCATGATATTCAATATTGACTTGTTGGAGGACTTCGCTTGCCCATTGCCCACGGGATGATATGGCATGAGGAGTATTCTTTTGATATGCCATTTCTCGAAGAACTCAATGATCTTTTTTCTAGTAAATTGAGGCCCTTTGTCACAACTGATTTCTTTGGAAAGGCTGAAACAACACACGATATTCCTCCATATAAAGGTGATCACTTCTTGCTCGCGTATTTGGGCAAAAACACCTACTTCCACCCACTTGAAAAAATATTCAGTTAAAACTAAAAGAAATCGTACATTACCTCGTCCTGTTGGAAGGGGTCCGACGATGTCCATCCCCTATTTGATGAAAGGCCAAGGCGAGGTGACTAAGTGGAGGTGCTCGCCTACTTGGTGGATCATGAGGGCGTATCTTTGGCATTGTTCGCATTTTTTATGAAGTCGGCAGCCTCTTTTTTCATTATGGGCTAGTAGTAGCCTGCTCGTATGAGGCATCTGACTAGGGCTCGATTGCCGGTATGAGCTCCGCAGTGAACGTCGTGGACTTACTCTAGAACGCACCGCATTTGGTTTGGGCCTAAGCATTTTTCTAGGTGACTGCCATATGTTCTTTTGTAAAAGTCGTTGTTGATGACGCTATACCTAGCCGCCTGCATTCGAAGCTTCTTTGCTTCTTTTTTATCATTTGGAGGCACTCCATCCTACAAATATGTGACAATACGATTGCGCCAATCCCAAGTTAGGTTTATAGTTTGTACCTCGATTTGATCAATCAACGAGTGGAGGAGAATGACTATATTCCCTTCTCCAGTTATGCTTTTAGTGGCTGCTACCAGTTTGGCAAGGCCATCTGCTTCGATATTCTATGCTCGAGGGATTTGGTTGAGCTAGCATTCGTCGAATTCGGGTAACAACTTGCAGATCTCGACCTGGTATTTTTGCAATTTTTGTTCCTTGATTTGGAAAGTTCCTGTGATTTGATTAACGACGAGCTGAGAGTCGCACCATAGGATGACTTGCTTCGCTCCGTACTTGAGTGCTAACTTTAGCCCTATAATCACGGCCTCGTACTCAGCTTCTTTGTTAGTCATATCTGGGCATCTTATGGACTGGCGAATTACTTCACCTGTTGGGACCTCAAGCACGAGTCCCAGTCCTGATCCCAACGCAGTAGAGGCTCCATTGATATACAAAACCCATAGGTTGTGTATTTTGGGGGAAGTATGGGCGGCTTCCTTTTCAACTTCAGGCATTATTTTTGTGCTGAAGTCGGCGAGCACTTGCAACTTTATCGCCGTTCGCGGTTGATAGGTTATACCGTGCTCGCTCAATTCTATGGCCCAATTAATTAATTTGCATGACAATTAGAGTTTATGCAGAATACTCCTCAGGGAAAAGGTCGTGACTACCGAGATGGGGTGGCATTGGAAATAAGGTCTAAGCTTTCGTAAAGCTACGACTAAAGCTAGGGATAAATTCTCGAGGTGTGGGTACCTTGTCTCGGCATCAACCAGAGTTTTGCTAATATAGTAAATGGGAGATTGCGTACCTTTGTTTTCTTGGACCAGGACCGTACTCACAGCCACACCGGATACGGCCAGGTAGATAAGGAGACGTTCCCCAGGTTCCGCCTTAGCTAGCAATGGGGGTGAAGATAGGTACACCTTTAACTCTTTCAAGGTTTTAACGCACTTAGAGTTCCATTGGAGTCCATTATCTTTCTTGAGTATGCTGAAACATTTATGGCATCTGTGGGAGGACCGTGAGATGAATCTCGATAAGGTGACTATGCGGCCAGTCAGCTTCTGTACTTGTCTCTTATTGGTTAGGTTCTTTGGTATTCCTTATATAGCTTTGATTTGGTCAGGGTTGACTTTGATGCCTCGTTGTGATCCAAGAAACCGAGGAACTTTCCTGAGGTTACGTCGAAGGCACATTATTCGGGGTTCAATTTCATACCGTATCGCCTCAGTATGTCGAAGGCCTATTTCAAGTGGTCGATGTGATCCTCTTTCCTTTTTGACTTGACCAACATGTCGTCAATGTAGACTTTCATGATTTTGCCGATCTAGTCTTTGAACATTTTTGTCACCAACCTCTGATACGTCGGCCCCGTATTTTTTAGTCCGAAAGGCATCACTCTATAGCAGTATGTCCTCTGGTGAGTGATGAAAGTGGTATTTTCTTGGTCTTCTTGCTCCATGAGGATCTGGTTGTAGCCCGAGTAGGCGTCCAAGAAGCTTAATAGTTTGTGCCCGACTATTACGCCAATGAGTTGGTTAATATGGGGTAGTGGCAATGAGTCTTTTGGGCAGACTTTGTTCAGATCTTTGAAGTCTACGCATATCCGCCACTTCCCATTCTTATTTTTCACCACTACCACGTTGACGAACCATTGAGGGTACTTCGATTATCTGATAGAGCCATTTTCCAGTATTTTTTCAACCTCCTCGCGGACTGCGTCATTTATTGCAGAGTTGAATTTCCGCCTAACTTGCCGCACTAGGGGGTAAAATGGGTCAACACTCAACTTGTGTGTTGCTATCTCTTTTGGGATGCCCGACATATCTTCATGAGAAAAGGCAAACAAGTCTGCGTTGTTAGCTAAAAATTGATGGAATTTACCTTGTTCCTAAAGTTTGTTGCTGATGTAGGCTTTTTAGGGTGGTTGTCTTTGTCGAGTTATACGAGGTCAAGATCCTCTACGGTCGACCCCGTGGCTTCTACGATTTCGGGGTCCCTGATGACATCTTTTCCTTCATCATCACCTGACCCTGTTAATTGTTATACGTCCTCTGCTTTGCCTTTTAAGTGTTGGGTGTATGTGCAGTCTTGGGCGATGCAGTAGCATTCTCGGGCACTGCTATGATCACGTGATTTTTTCCCTATATATGAACAATTCCCAAAATCCCAAACAAAATAATTTTTTTTTATTTTTTGCAATTTTTGTGCGTTTTGGTGTCATCTTTTGATAATTGTTGCATTTTTATTTGTGCGTGTTAATTTTTAGAAAAAACAAAAATACGCATTTTTCTGTACTTAGGATTTCATTTTATACTTTAGTATTAATTAGGGATTAACTTGTTTTAAAATAGGATATGAAGAAAATGACAAAAAATAATTTACTTTAACATTTTATTATTGAGAAACAGTCGCAAATAGTTATCAAGTTAATTTTAGGCATTAATTGGTTGTAGCTTAATTGTTAGTTTAATTTCCCACCTTTGTAAAAATCAGAAATAAATACAAAACATACAAGATTGCAAAATGAAAAATGGAAAATATTTGTTTAAAAGAATATAGAGGGGGTCTTGTTTGAGACCCGGAATTTGGGCCAAATGCACCAAATGTTCAGGCCCAAACGCCTCAGTTTTTTTAAGTCAAATCCAGCCCAAATTCCCCAACCCAGTCTGGTTCATAACAAGTCCAAACGACGTCGTTTCGGGGTCCTTGGATCAGGACCGTTGGATCTCATCAATCCAACGGTCCGGAACTAACGAGGTTCCCAGTATTTAAGTGTCCAAACCAGACCCCCCTACCCTCATTTACATCGTCTTCCTCACCCCACCCCTTCTCCCCAAACCCTAATTCGCGCCGCCCTAAAACTCCTTGCCGGCGGTGAACGCGAACTACGCCGTTCACCCTGAAATTAACACCACGGGCTCCCCTCACCCTCCTCTTTCTATTACACCCGTTGGTTTGCCTCGAATAAGGCCGGAACTCTTCGAATCTTGATTTGAAGTTTTCCGGCCAAGTGACAGGTTGTCCGAATCAGCCCAAAATCACACCCTACAACCCCCAGCCCTTCCTCAACACTAATCTGTGGTTGTTTTCTTTCAAATCACCTTGAAACGACCCAAATCTTAGATCTAAGAATCGCGAACCAAACCCTAAAATCAAATCCTTTTGATTTCGAACCGTAACACCCTTAACCATGTGTTCTCGTGTAAGAACACATGGTTAGGGATGTTACGCGTCAAAAATCTGAAAGGATTCAGATGTTATGACTGGTCGGAACCCCTTTGACCTTTGTGAGTTTTTCTTTTCTTTCTTTTACTGCTTCTTTTACTCGCATGATTAGAATATTATTTGCAGTCATTGTTTTCATTATTGTCCTGTTAATTTTTTTGGTTTAACTGTGTTAGTTTAGGTTCTGTTAATTACTATTGATTTTGAGTTTGTTAGTTGGTTGAATGATTATAATTTCATGGTTTAATAATTAGTTTAAGTTCTTTTAATGTTAATCGTGGTGGCTTAAGCTCAGTTTATTTTCGTTTAGCTTATTTGAGTTGGTTAATTGAACATAATTGGGTCAGTCAGTCATATTAGTTGGTTTCTGATTGTTAGGTGATTAATTTTAGTTGGTTTCTGATTGCTAGTTAATTGATTTTAGTTAGTTTCAGACCGGGTTAGGGTATTGGGTTTTGGTTATTAAGGATAAGGGTACGGTCAGTGATTCTGAAAGGCTCTCAGGGGTAATCTGGGTATAGAAAAGGGTAGTTCTGATAGGAATAGTAATATCAAGGTATAGGGAAGGGTAGTATGGGTATTGTATGGGTAGAGGAATGCTTTAGGACCTTCTAGAATGAGTTTCAAGTGTAAATCTTAATAAGTATACTGCAGTTACTTGTTTAGCAAGATAAAATAGAGGGACCAAAGTGAAAATAGAGATGGACTAATTAGAAAACCAGAATTTAGCTTATTCTCTTTGGGGTTGCCTATAAAAGGGCATTAGATGCCTTGGGAAAGGGGGTCTGCTGTCAGATTTTCTGCCTTGAGCCCTAAGTCTTAATTTGAGCATTCATTCCTTTTTTTATTTTAGCTAGCATTTCAATTCTGAGGTTATAAAACATCAAAATATGGAAATCTGAAACAGTTTAAGAGTCCCATTACTAGTTTTGGACTTCAGCTGTGAGGGACAGGGGTATGTTAGACTGATCTGTGGGAATTGGCTTACATTTCTGATTTTCGAAGTAATCTGTCTGTGTTTCTGTGGTATCACATTGCTGGGTTTGTTGCTGTTGCTGTTCAAAGTACCTGAATCCTCACCTTTTCTCTATTTCACATTCCAATTTCCAGGTACATTTCCCTGAATCTCAATGATGTGTGTTCGTTGAAGTTGAAATGAAGTGTTCCAAGGCCTGTTATTCAACTGAAAATAGCTTGTATCTTTGATGATAGTAGTAGTGTATTCACCTGTTATGTAATTGGCAGAATGCGTATAATTAAACCTGTTCAATAGGGTAGATTACATGTTGAATGATGCATAATTTAGAACTGTTGAATTGGACATTTGAATAAGCTTTGAGCATGGGCCTGGGCTGATCTGAAAATTCATGTGAGTTCCATTAGTCATCAGAAGCAATTAGACCTATGTGCATGACATGAAAACCCATGAGCAAGTTTGATGACATTTAACTTAGTCATTGGTATTTTATCATTATAGTATAATAGAAGGTTTGCTTTTGTTTTTAAGATTCTGAAATCGTTTGGAAGATCTTAATTACGGTTAGTAAATTGGTATAGAGTTCAGTTGGAAATCATGAAGCAAACTCATTCATAATTGACTTAGCAGGTCGTGATAGGCAATATATAGGATAGATCGTTTAGGGAATCTGAGAATTCACGTTTTTTAGTATAAGGATTCATGGACATTTTATTAATTGTTACAATAGAAATAATTCTATCCTCGTTGGGCCGTTCGGATCATTAAGGCCAGGGGCTGCCCAATGCTCTTTTAAATTTGGTCTTTATTTTATTTCATTGCAATCCCCTTTCCAAATCAACTAGCCTTTTAGAGGCATACAAATAAGTAGAAAATCGTAGCTATTTCAGAATTGCTACTAGCCTCACCGGAATAACTCACATGCACGGACTGTCAACAATGGGCTACTAAAATGATTAGAAATTGGGATGGCCGTTTAGCAAATTACATGGTCCTCTTTAAAATCATATTACGTTATAATCTTTGGGTTCGATTTAATTGAATAAACCTTCTTAAACTCGGGTGTGCATTGATGCGACCCAAATCCAAATCTCGATGAAGCCGAAATGTGTAGACAATCACGGGTGCATTGATTGCGACGTGGTTCGAAACGCGTTTTCGTGACAACGTAATCCTTATAAATAAATAATGATAGAAAAGAGACTTACAAATTGAGACGGGCCTTACCACACAAAATAAATAAATGTGGGGCCCTTAGTAAGTAATTATCAAAATAATTAGAATTTGGGATGACCGTTTAGCGAACTTCACGGTTTTTCCCCAAAGTAACACTACGTTAGTATCTTTAGGTACGATTTTATTAAATAACCTTCTTAAAATTCGGGTGCGCATTGATGCGACTCAAATCCAAATCTCGATGAAGTCGAAACGTGTTGATAACTACGGGTGCATTGATTGCAACGTGGTTCGAAACACGTTTTCACAACGTCGCAATTCTGCTAAATGAATAACAATAAAAACGGTTTCCAAATAAAAAGCACATAAGTTAACATGTATTAAAGTCAGATAAATTCAACTACAACAGTTAAGCGACCGTGCTAGAACCACGGAACCCGGGAATGCCTAACACCTTCTCCCGAGTTAACAGAATTCCTTACTCGGATTTCTGGTTCGCGGACTGTTAACAGAGTCGTATTTTTCCTCGGTTCGGGATGCAACCGGTGACTTGGGACACCATTAATCTCTCAAGTGGCGACTCTAAATAATTAATAATCAAATCCCGTTCCGATTGTCCTTTAATTGGAAAAACTCCTTTACGCCCCTCTTCCGCGGGGTGAATCTAGTGAAAAAGGAGGTGTGACAACTCTGGCGACTCTGCTGGGGAACAAACCCAGAATCTCTGGTTCAGGGTTCAGAATTCGAGCTTAAATAAATTGTTGTATTTAATTGTATCTGATTTTCCTACATGTTTTGTGCTGAATGTGCTAAATGTTACCGCTTTGATATTATCTGAACTGTATATAAATTGTGCTGACACCCTTCTCTCTTCACCTCCGGGGATGTGCTCACTGGTTGAGACTCCTTATTCTGTTAGTGTCATACCCTGAAATAAGAAAGAGGTCGGATAAGTTACGAAGCCGGATGGCCTTTTGGTTTCCGGTAAGTTGCCCCCTCCTCGACTCGAGTTGTCCGCTCGGGTACACAGTCTAGTACACTGACTCAGGTTTTGAATATAGAATAACGTGACTTCATGCCGGATCCCTAGTAGGAACGCTTATTTGCATCACGTTGCATTTGACTTAGGGGACTCAACACAGGGGTTGGGTCCGTCTAGGGCTAGCAACCTGAAATGAAAAGACCATTCTGATGCATCCTACTTGCTCTGTACATATATTTGTTTCGAACTTACATGTTGACCGGTTTTTGAATCTCGGGAATGTTGGAAAATTTAAAAAAAAAGAGGAAAGAGTGAAAAATAAAATATCAGTTAGGGAGTTAATTGATTATTTTAGGAAAGTCAATGACCAATTACTGGCGAAACTCTGCCGAAATTTTGAAAAAAAAAATGTGTTTTATTTTGTTTTACTAAAAAAATATATAGAAAAAAGAAGAAGAAGTCTTTTAGTTTAATTTGGAAAAATAGATTGTGTTATTGTTTGTTGAAAATGGAAAAATCGTCATTTTGTCTTGTTTTCAAAAAACAGAAAAGGAAAATAGGTTGTCTTGCCAGGGAAAAATAGAAATCATGTTTTAAAATAGTTCGGTTAATTTGCCCGAACTACGCATGGTTTGATTCTCACAGGGTGTGAGATACGTAGGCAACCCTCATCGGGTCCAACCTCCCCTTTGCAAAAATAACCAAAAATATTAAAATTTTAATTTTTGTTATAAATAAACCTAGTGATGCCGTTTTTGCCAAAAATAGCCAAATGTTCCCAAACAGGGCACCGGAGGGCTGACTTTGCATAAACAGCCACCTTTGGTCGTATTTTGATTTTTGACCCTCACAGCCTTAAAATTTTCGCCCCGGAGGCGCAGGAAGGCCGTGTCACAATATCGGGTCTTTTATCTAAAATTTTTAGAATTGAGAATTGAGTTCTTCATTTGGAAATATGGGGGGTAATTTTTGAGTCAATAATATAGATAGCTTTCTTCTTTTTTGAGTTAAATAAAAGTTTTCTTTTGCTTAAACGCTTTAATAAATGTGTAGGATGAGCACGATGATAAATGAGCCTTTTTCAATAATGACCAAAATCCCTTTTGAGCTGCAATTGTGGTGGAATGATTTGGGTAACGAAGGGTAAGACGAAGCGAGAAAATATTTGAAAGACCTTCCGGATTTATTAAACATTCAACCTCGGGGGGATATCGTCAGGGCATTGGTAGCCCATTAGGATGCGGCACACAATGTGTTTCATTTTTCAGACTTCGAACTCACCCCAACATTGGAAGAAATAGCGGGGTACATTGGAAGTGACCAAGCTCCATTGAGATTCAAATACTTGATTGCTCCTAGGGCCATTACCATACACCGATTCCTGGATTCCTTGAAAATACCCCGAACAGTTCATCATCCAGATTTTGCAAAGGGTTTCTGCAGTTTCCGCTTCATGTATGATAGATATGGCCATATGGGCGGGTTCAATAATCCAGACTTTAAGCTGTGTAGCAGAAATAGCCGACAAAAATGGGAGGACCACAGACGAGTGACATTTATGATAGCTTTTTTGGGTCTCGTAATATTCCCAAGGAAAGATGACAATATTGATTTGAAAATAGAAGGCATCGTCAGTACCTTGCAAACCATGGGGAAAAGCACTTTAGCACCTATGATTGTGGCTGATATCTTCAGAGCTCTCACTGCGTGCAAAGCTGGGGGCAAATTTTTTGAGGGATGTAACTTATTGTTACAGATGTGGATGATTGAGCATTTGTGCCCGCGCTCTCAGTTATTGAGTTATGGTTCGGCTGAGAAAACTTGTATAAGGGAATTTTGTACGAGAATCAAAGGGGCTAGTCTACCTGAAGGAGTCACGGCTTGGGCATTATTATTTCGGAACCTCAAGGCTAGCCAGATACAGTGGGTGCTTGGATGGTTGTCTGTCGAGGAAGTCATATATATGCCAGCAGCCCGACCGCATTTTTTGTTAATGGGACTCAAAAGCATACAACCTTATGCACCGTATCGGGTTCTAAGGCAACTCGGTAGATATCAAGTAATACCGAGAGATGAAGATTTGAGTACCCAAGTGATCGAAATTAGTCCTGACGGTCGATTCCCCGAGGAAGAGGTTCGTCAAATTTGGAGTGAGTGTCAATATCTGATGGCAAACACTTGTGTGCTTGATAGGGTCAAAGGGGAAATTTCTCCAGGGTATCACGAATGGTTCAGAGGTGACGTGGCATATGGGAGGCCGGCTAAAAGACCTCATCTCGAAGATTTTGCCAAGTCATCCCAAGAGTAGTGTGATTGGTTAGCAAAGGAAGAAAGCTATCGAGTTGAGATTGGTAAATTAAAGCAACAAGTCGAGAGTCTGAAATTTGAGAACAGTGTACAGATGGCCGCGGATCAAGGTGAAAAGAATAGACTAGCCAAAGAAAATGAAGCACATAGGGCCCAGATCCGACAGTTGAAGATAACCATTGATAAGCAACCCAGGAGCCGGTCCGATGAACAATTGGTAAAAAGATTGGAAAGCGAAGTCAGAGAACGGCGGGATGAGTTAGGGAAATCTGAAAAGGTCATGGTAGAACTTAAGGCCCAGCGGGCGACAAGAACCGAGGAGCGTCGCCAATACTTGAATCAGTTGAAAAGGGACTACGAGAAAATTGTTGCCAATTTAAAGAGAAAAGTGGTTGCCCTTGAGGGTAAAGTAGTTAGGCAGGCTAGAGACTTTGAAACTGAAAGTGGGCATTGTTACAACTTGTTGGCCCAAATGGAGGCAGAAGTGCAACAGCTGCAAGACCAGCACTTGCAAGACTCCCGAGCTTTAAAAACGTGCAGCGATCAGATAAGACGCTTGCTCATAGAAAAGAAGCAAACAAAAGACAGGATTAGAGCCATTGCTCATGCTATTGTCAGGAGGTGCCAGGTTTGTCAAGACATGACCCATACTACTTTTATCTCAGCAGTGATGATCTATGTGAAGCGAACCATGAATGAGTTAGAGCAGCTTGAAAGGGATTTGGATCCTAGACCCGCGGCGAGGCCGAACGACGCCCCGCGGATACCTAAGTTTGAAGCACTAGAATATGCATAGTCCGTGTCTGTAAGTGTCTACCATTTCGAGTCAGTCTTTTGTACGTCCGTTACCTTTCTGATTTGAGTATGTTTGCAGGTTTAGAGTTTGTGGTTTGCTGTCAGCTTGCGTTTGTTAATTTCTTTCCAAAACCAAAGATGTCAAGTTTGTAAGAGTCTGTTTATTAATGAAAGTTGAGCATTTTATTTCCACCCTTGTTTTTACATTTATCTTCACGAACTACGCTTGGTCTGATTCGTGCGGGGTCACGATACGTAGGCAATCTCCATAGGATTCGATCATAACCAAAAGGAAAACAAAAAGAATGAAAGTGAAAATATAAAGAAAACCAAGAAAAAGAGAAAGAAAGAAAAGAGCGGAAAAACAGAGGGAGAAAAGAAAAGCACAAGAGAGGGATAAGGCGAGGAGAAGAAAAACGAAACAAGGAATGAAATGCCGGGATGACGCATGCAATCGAGCAAACGCGTAATAGAAAGGAATAACTGTATAAATGCATTCATGCCAATATGTGGTTGTTAAATCTGTTAAGACCTAATCGCTAACAAAGTGATTGTCTAAATATGTGAGTTCAGGCAGGTGGTTAGTTGATTGGCAATTCTGGCAACTCATCCATACAACACCCGGTCGAAAGATAAAGTAAAAATGACAGGGCAGGATTCGGAAATCAGCATCATAGACCCTTCGAATGAGGTTGAGGTGACAGATGTGGGTGCTATGAAAGAAGAGATGAGGAAATTAAAAGCACAAATGGCTGAAATGCATCGGGCATGGTCGCAGGGACACCTAGCACCACTATATCATGTCAACCCATCTTACATCCCACCCCTGGCTCAAGCTCAGGAGCCTACCACTCCCCACGCATCTTCAGCTTTCCCTTATCAGGCCCAGGGTTATGGTACTACGTCATACGCTCCCCCAGCTCCACCCTCTAAACAGAACCCTCCACCGCCCATGGTTCCCGTCTTTGTGGCACCTCCCCCAGCTCCACTACATAGATAATCCAGTGAGCCGCTATCCAAGCTCACGATACCCAATATTACCCTCCCGAACCCACTTTCAAAGCGCCTGAGCCATATACCTACTCTCCCCATTTTGAAATCCCGGGAGAAGTTGAGAAACCAGTTAAGAATGCAGAACAAGAGGAGGTGATTCGTAAAGTCAAAAGCCTGGAGCAATCCTTCAGGAACATGCATAGTTTAGGAAACCAAGTTAGTGTCGCATACAAAGATTTGTGCCCTTTTCCTGATGTACAGTTGCCTGCGGGGTTTAAAATGCCGAAGTTTGACTTATATGAGGGGCACGGTGACCCAGTAGCCCATCTGCGTGGTTTCTGTAGCAAAATGAGAGGGGCCGGGGGAAAAGATGAGTTGTTGATAGCATATTTCGGGCAAAGCCTGAGCGGGTCAGCACTAGAATGGTACACGAGGCAAGACCCCGGCCGATGGTATACATGGGATGATTTGGCCCAGGCATTCATTGGCCATTTCCAATATAACCTCGAGATAGTCCCTGATCGTCTGTCATTGTTGAAACTAGAAAAGAAGCCTGGGGAAAGTTTTAGAGAGTTTGGTTTCCGCTGGAGGGAACAAGCTGCAAGGGTTGATCCTCCCATGAGGGAGAGTGAGATGGTAGATTATTTCTTGCAAACATTGGAACCTACCTATTTTGGTTATCTAGTGACATCTGTCGGAAAGTCGTTTAATGAAGTGGTAAAAATGGGAGCCATGATTGAAGAAGGGTTGAAATCTAACAAAATCTTGAGCTACTCGGCGTTGAAAGCAACCACCCAGGCCATCCAAAGCGGCACTGGTGGTGTGCTGGGGAAGAAGAAGAAAGAAGAAGTTGCTGCAGTTGAAGCTAATGTTTGGTCCAGGCACAATAACCCTCCACCTTACTACAACCAACCCAGACCCCACCACCCAAACTATCAATATACCCCATATGGCCCACCGCAACACTATTATCCACCACCAGAACCACACTTTTCTATTCACCACGCCCAGACCTACACTCAACCCCCAGTGCACTCGCAATGGCGTACACCAAGTCCCCAAAATACACAGCCACACCCACAAAACACCTATCCACCTCCCAGGGCTAACAGACCAGGAACCAACTTCCGCCCAAACCAAGCTTTTAGAAATGAGAAGGCCCCAAACAGAAAAACATTTACTCCGCTGGGAGAATCTTACACTTCTCTCTTCTACAAATTGAAACAGTTGGGGATGCTGACCCCAGTTGAATCCAAAGCACCAAATCCTCTTCCCAGAAACCTGGACCACTCTGTTAGTTGCGAGTATTACTCAGGGATGCCGGGGCACGATACTGAAAAGTGTTGGAAATTGAAAAACGCAATCCAAGAGCTCATTGATAATTGCCGTATTGAGGTACAGGCTCCAGAGGCCCCGAACATCAATCAAAACCCGTTACCAGCGCATTATGAGGCCAACATGATCGAACTGATACATAAAGGGGCAGAGCCTAAGAAACCTTCGCAGGTGGTTATGGTGATTCGTTCTACGGAAGCCAAAGAAAAGACAGTGAGTGCAAGGCCAGTGGTTCATTTAAAAGCAATAAAAGACAAGCCAGTGTTAGTAATGGGGAAGGGACCGTTTGTGGCCGAGAAAAAGCAGAAGCCAGTCAAGATAGTGATACCAGGGTCAGTATCAGCGCCCGTGGTGGTTGTGAAGGGAGCTTATGTCGAACCGGTTGTTATAAAACCGGTAGTCCAGTTACCCATGGTTGATAGCAAAGCCGTACCGTGGAAATATGACAAGGTAGTGGTGACATACAAAGGAAAGGAAGTTGAGTAAGAGAGTTGTGAAGCACAAGGACTAACCCGGTCGGGACATTGTTTCGCTCCCGAAGAGTTGAGAAAGGCTAAGGGCGCAAAAGACAATCCAGTGCCAGTTAAAAAAGTTGTAACGGAAGAAGAGGCAAAAGAGTTTCTGAAAAGGATGAAAGTACAAGATTATTCCATTGTTGAACAACTGAGAAAAACACCGGCCCAAATCTCGTTGTTGACATTATTAATTCACTCTGATGAGCACTGCCGAGCTTTAATGAAGATATTGAATGAGGCTCATGTGCCTGACAAAATTTTAGTGAACCATTTAGAGACAATTGTCAACAAGATCTTTGAAGTGAACAGGGTAGCATTTTCTGATGACGAATTGCCTATGGAAGGCACAGAACACAACAAGGCTCTCTATTTGACAGTCAAATGTGAAGGGTCAATGGTTACTCGGGCACTAATCGATAAGGGGTCTAGTGCTAATATCTGCACGTTATCCACATTGAACAAGTTAAAGATTGATGAGGATAGAATCTGCAAAAATAACATTTGTGTTCGAGGGTTCGACGGAGGAGGAACAAACACGGTAGGGGATATTGTACTCGAATTGACTATTGGCCCAGTCGAGTTCACAATGGAATTTCAGGTGTTGGATGCTGCAGTATCCTATAACCTTTTTTTAGGTTGACCGTGGATTCATGCGGCAAAAGCCGTGCCCTCCACACTGCACCAAATGATCAAATTCGAGTGGGACAGACAAGAAATTGTGTTACATGGGGAAGATTCCACATGCGCCATGAATGATGCCATTGTACCCTTTATAGAGACTGAAGATGATAAGGGTCCATGGGTGTATCAGATCCTCGACACGGTTCCGGTGAGCAGGGTGCCTGAGGGTAAAAGCATGCCATGTCCCAGGGTGTCAGCTGCAATCGTCATGGTAGTGTCAGAAATGCTGAATAACGGGTTCGTGCCCGGAAAGGGTTTGAGGGTTGAACTGCAGGGAATTACTCAACCTGTGTCTTTGCCCAAAAATCTGGACACCTTCGGGTTAGGGTTCAAACCAACAACGGCAGATGTCAGAAAGGCCCGTAAATTGAAGAAGAAAGCTTGGGTGCTCCCTAAACCAATTCCTCGATTGTCTAGGTCCTTTGTCAGGCCGGGTATCAAGAAACAGTCATTGGCAAAGATATCAGGTTCGTTAATTGAAGCGGAGGGGAATTTGGATAAGGTGTTTGAAAAAGTATTTGCTGAAGTAAACATGGTTGAGGTCGGGGAAGGGTCAAGCAGAGCAGACATACAGTACATCGGACCACGTGCTAACATCAACAATTGGGAAGCTACTCCTCTTCCAGTTCGGAGGGAGTCGTGGTAGTGGGTTTTGTTTTCCTTTTCGTCACCTGTATTATTCCAGGGTTTGTAATCCAGTTTCTATGTTCCATCCGTTTGGATGAGTTAAAACCTTGTTGTCTTTACGTTTAATGAAATGCAATTTTCTTCGTTCCTAATTCTCTTTTCATTTTCTTTTCTTTTCTGTTCTTTGTACAATTCTTTTTATGCTGATATCAATGACATGACATGCATAAGGAATCTTCGGCCCAGTTTTAAAAGCCAATCTATTTCAGAAGTAATAATACAAGAGATCGAGTGTGATGATGGGGTAGATTGTAACAATGATGAAGCTTATGAGGAAATTAGTAAAGAATTAAGTCATTTTGAAGAGAAACCCAAACCTAACCTAAATGACACAGAAGCAGTTAATCTAGGGGACCAAGACAATGTACGGGAAACTAAAATAAGTGTTCATCTGGAGCCACAACTCAAGGAGGAGATAATTAAAGTGTTGCATGAGTACAAAGATATTTTTGCATGGTCATATGATGATATGCCGGGTCTAAGCACCAATTTGGTGGTTCATAAATTTCCCATTGATCCAGCACTCCTCCCTGTCAAGCAGAAGTTGAGAAAGTTCAAAACAGACATAAGTGTGAAGATCAAAGAAGAGATCACCAAGCAGTTTAAGGCAAGGGTCATTCAGGTTACACGGTACCCCACTTGGTTAGCCAATGTCGTGCATGTGCCGAAGAAAGATGGCAAGACCAGGGTGTGCGTCGATTATCGAGACCTTAACAAGGCAAGTCCAAAAGATAATTTCCCATTGCCCAACATCCATATACTGATCGAAAATTGTGCCAAACATGATATTGGCTCTTTTGTGGATTGTTATGCGGGTTATCATCAGATTCTAATGGACAAGGAAGATGCAGAAAAGATGGCATTCATCACGCCGTGGGGAACATATTGTTATCGGGTCATACCCTTTGGTTTGAAAAATACTAGGGCAACTTATATGAGGGCCATGACAACTATCTTCCATGATATGATACATAAAGAAATCGAGGGATACGTGGATGATGTGATCGTGAAGTCTAGACGGCAATCCGACCATGTCAGAGACTTGAGAAAATTCTTTCAAAGGCTTCATAGGTACAATCTTAAGCTCAATCCTGCGAAATGTGCTTTCGGGGTGCCATCTGGGAAGTTGTTGGGATTTAGAGTTAGCTGGAGGGGTATTGAATTAGACCCGTCAAAGATCAAAGCTATTCAGAAGTTGCCATCTCCAAGAAACAAAACCGAGGTGATGAGTTTGTTGGGAAGACTGAACTATATCAGCAGGTTCATCGCTCAGCTCACGGCAACGTGTGAACCAATTTTCAAATTGTTAAAGAAAGATGTCGCGGTCAAATGGACTGATGAATGCCAGGATGCTTTTGATAAGATAAAGGGGTATTTGTCAAACCCACCGATGTTGGTTCAGCCAGAACCAGGGAGGCCTTTGATTTTATATCTGACAGTGGTGGACAGTTCATTCGGCTGCGTATTAGGGCAGCACGATGTTACGAGCAGAAAGGAGCAGGCTATCTACTATCTCAGCAAGAAGTTCACATCTTACGAGGTTAAGTATACTCATCTGGAAAGGACATGTTGCGCCCTAACTTGGGTGGCACAGAAGTTGAAACATTACTTGTCATCTTACACCATTTACCTTATATCTCGCTTGGACCCGTTGAAGTATATTTTTCAGAAACCTATGCCTACAGGAAGGCTTGCTAAGTGGCATATCTTACTTACGGAATTCGATATTATATATGTGACACGGACTGCCATGAAAGCACAGGCATTAGCCGATCATTTGGCTGAGAACCCCGTCGATGAAGATTATGAGCCTTTGAAAACCTATTTCCCTGATGAAGAGGTGATGCACATTGATGAATTGGAACAAGCTGAGAAGTCGGGATGGAAACTTTTCTTTGATGGGGCTGCAAATATGAAGGGCGTGGGAATAGGAGCAGTACTTATTTCGGAAACAGGTCAGCATTACCCTGTTACAGCCCGGCTTCGTTTCTACTGTACAAACAACATGGCAGAATATGAGGCGTGCATATTGGGATTGAGATTAGCTGTGGATATGGGTGTACGGGAAGTCTTGGTCATGGGTGACTCGGACCTACTGGTACACCAGATTCAAGGGGAATGGGAAACACGGGATTTGAAGCTTATACCGTATCGACAGTGTCTGCATGAGCTTTGCCAGCGTTTTCAGGCCATAGAATTCAGGCACATTCCAAGGATTCATAATGAGGTTGCCGACGCTTTGGCTACTTTGGCTTCAATGCTGCACCATCCAGATAAGGCTTATGTTGATCCGTTGCAGATTCAGGTCCGTGATCAGCATGCTTACTGTAATGTGATAGAAGAGGAAATCGACGGAGAGCCGTGGTTCAATGATATCAAAGAGTATATCAAAGCAGGAATATATCCAACGCAGGCCACCGGCGATCAGAAAAGAACAATTCGATGGTTGGCAAGTGGGTTTTTCCTTAGTGGAGGGGTACTGTACAAAAGAACGCCAGATCTCGGTTTGTTGAGATGTATAGATGCACGGCAGGCCACAACTATCATGACTGAGGTGCATTCCGGAGTTTGCGGACCGCATATGAGTGGGTATGTTCTAGCAAAGAAGATTCTCCGAGCAGGTTATTATTGGCTCACGATGGAACGAGATTGTATCGATTTTGTGCGTAAGTGTCATCAATGCCAAGTACATGGAGATTTGATTCATTCTCCACCATCAGAATTACATACGATGTTTGCGCCATGGCCTTTTGTTGCAAGGGGCATGGATATGATTGGGCCAATTGATCCAGCAGCATCAAATGGGCACAAGTTTATCTTGGTAGCTATAGATTATTTTACCAAATGGGTGGAAGCTAAGACGTTCAAGTCTGTGACCAAGAAGGCTGTAGTTGACTTCGTGCATGCAAATATCATCTGTCGGTTTGGGATCCCAAAAGTAATCATCACAGATAATGGGGCTAATCTTAATAGTCATTTGATGAAAGAGGCATGCGAGCAGTTTAAGATTACTCATAGGCATTCTACTCCATACCGTGCCAAGGCAAATGGTGCTGTTGAAGCAGCCAATAAGACTATAAAGAAAATACTCCGGAAGATGGTTGAAGGATCCAGACAATGGCACGAGAAATTACCTTTTGCATTGTTAGGATATCGCACCACCGTTCGTACCTCGGTGGGGGCGACTCCTTACTCACTGGTATATGGTACCGAGGCAGTAATACCCGTAGAAGTGGAAATCACATCTCTGCGAATCATTGCAGAGGCTGAGATCGATGATGACGAATGAGTGAAAAGCCGTCTTGAGCAGTTGAGTTTGATCGACGAGAAGAGATTGGCATCAGTGTGTCATGGCCAACTGTACCAACGAAGAATGGCAAGAGCATACAACAAGAAAGTGCGTCCAAGGAAATTCGAAGTCGGGTAATTAGTCCTGGGACGGATCTTGCCTCATTGGGCTGAAGCGAAAGGAAAATTTGCCCCGAACTGGCAGGGACCATTTGTAGTAACCAGAGTGTTGTCTAACAGAGCATTGTATTTGACAGATGTGGAAGGAAAATGTGTAGAAATGGCCATCAATTCTGATGCGGTCAAGAGATACTATGTATGATTTCTTTATTTTCTGAATGTATCTGTTTGTATTTGGCATATCTTAAAGATTGAAATGATGAAGACATTTTGTCCTGCTATCCAAACACTCTTATCCCTTGTTATCCCCTTCGAGCCTTACTTATTTTTCATACCCCTCTTCCGGAATCAGCGGCACTATCAGAGAACACAGGTGCCGAACATAAAGGAAATAAGAGAAAACAAAAAAAAAAGAGGGAAAGAAAAGAAAAGAAAGAAAGAAAAAAGAGAAAAAAATAATATTTTCCCGTCGCCCTCGAACCGTTCCTGTTTAACCTATTCTGGAAAGCTGCTACTAACATTCCCTTCGATACATTTGGTAAGGTCATCCTCACATGGTTGAATCAGGCAAGGAATTCTCTTAGTACTTCACGGGGTGATTGTTTAATGACAAATATGTCATTCACTCTCGCCTCTGCTTTCTTAGCCCCGACATGATAGGTCACAAACTTGTCGGTCATTTCCTTGAATTTTCAATTGAGCGTGCATGCAGCTGTGAATACCAAGTTAGTGCTCCCCCGGTGAGGGTTTCACCAAACTTCTTCAGCAATATGGAAGACATTTGTTATTTGGCGAAGTCATCCCTTTTACTACGGTGACATAGTGGGTCACATGATCCTCAGGGTTGGTCGTGCCATTGTATATTTTCAAGTACGGTGGCATTTTAAAGGTTTTAGGTATGGCGTGGGGTGCAACTTCGTCATTGTACGGTTGCTCAATGAACCGACCAACGTCCCTTTTTGGTAAGAGTTTTGGGGCGCCGGGTATCTTGTCTACCCTTTCTTGATGTTCTTTCATTTGGTCACGAAGCATTTTGTTCTCGTTCTCCATCTCTTCCATCTTCTTCAAAATGGCCGTGAGGGTATCGTTACCTGTACCACTAACGTTGTGAGTAATACATGTTACAAGAGGAGGGTTGTGCTGCTCGTCTGTCATTTGTGTGACGCAGACTCCCGCAATTTCTCATTCGTCCTTTGGGCGGGCTTGTCGAGAATGCTGGTCAGCGTGTTTGTCAACCACGCCTCGAGTAGCTGGTGGTGTCTCTTCGGTTGTGGATGTACAAGCCCCTTTACCGTGTGAGGTTATGATGCTGCCGTGAGGAGGGGCGAGCTGTTTCACCTGAGAGATGTATTTGGTGTTACGTCCTCACCCTCCATTGCATCGACTTCGTTGATGGTATTAAGGAGATTAGCGGTGAGATTGGCTATCACTTTCCTCTTTTCCTCTCCATTACCTGCCATATTAAATTTGTGTGCACAAGGAAGTGTTGTGTTTTTTGCATTTTTTTTGTGTTATAGATCTAGAGAAAATTAAAATTTTAACTAGAAAATTCCCACAGATGACGCCAAGTTGTTTGACCCAAAAATATAAATCTTTGGCTAAACTAATTAAATAAAAGGATAAAGGGTTAATCCTAATTAAAGATAATGACCTTAGATCTATAATCGGTTTATGCGGATTACGTGGGACCACGTCGAAGCAGATTTAATGCAATACATATTAAATGTTACAGTTATTAATGGAATGAGAATAATGATAAGCAATAAATAACAATAAATGACACTAAATGAATATAGAGAATGATTCACCCAATATTGAATGAGGTGGATGATTCCTCTTCCTGAGAATGATGTAAGACAAACAATTATGGGAATATTGGAGATTTTCTCGGATTTGATGTGAAAAGTATAGAATAAATAATGAACAGAATCTCTTTGGGAAAGCAGGGTTTGTATCTATCTCCAGAATCAACTTTTCAAGAGAGTTCTTATCATATAGAATATTACATGTCTTTTGCCTTATCTCTTCTACTATTTATATGGGATATTCCCAAAGAACCCTAAAATGTACAAACAGATGGAATATTCAATAGAATATTCTCTTTGAAGGCTCCAAAGATATACTAGCCGTTACTTCTATCCATATTGCTCGACTTCAGCCCTGATGAACCACTCAACGGCTTGTTTTGTTGACCACTGATCGGCCTCGGCCAAATTGTCCATATTGATTTGCAGGTCACTCATGACGATCATCTCCACATATCAAATTTCTCTGGTTCGATTTCGACCCATACACGTTAATCAGACATCGAACGCAGCTGTTGAATATAGAAACGGCAGATATATAGTAGGAGTAATTGATTTGAGATGCTTTGCCTCTGGCTCACTCTTGTGTTTACGAGCCCGAAATTTCTTTGGTTTTGAACTCAGTTTGACAAGAAATCTCATATAGTCAACAAGAATATCGTAGATTTTCTAATGAGCACATCTAAGTATTTAATTTTGGTAACAAATGTCGATTTTTCACTCTTTTTCCACTTAATTCGTTGGTAGAAAATGTGCCGGACTTGCATAATCACGAATTTTTATGAGGATAGATGGACTACTCTCATAATGTTTCATATTTACATGACATTTCTTTTACTTAGTGCCTTCAATATTTCTAACTTACTAAATCGACTCGAACTTACATCGTGTAAAGTCCACTGTAACGGATAACCTGCCACAAAAAAGTTTTTTCATCCCCTGAGGCTGAGCTTGAATCAACATCATACTGGGTTATTTATATGACCTAGTAGTTAAATGAAAGAATCAACATCATCTCATCTGGTCATGAGCTTTTACTATTTTTGCAACAGCTTAAGCGAGACAAGTTAATCAAGCGAACGCTTGTGGACTCAAATTGTTATATCACTATTGGAATTATATTTTTTATTTTGAACAGACGGTTTTAATATAGAAGAATAAGAAAGGAAATTATTATTATTATTATAAAAAATAAATACGAAATACTTCAACCAGCCGAGTCTCAGGATCGCATGCGATGCACGTTGTGGCGAGCTCTTGCCTTTGCTGGATCGTGTGCTCCTTCCCATTTACTTTTGTCCAGGAGCTGCATTGCTTCACGAATCACGCCAACCGTTTCCTTCCACATGCCCTCATCACCGACATGCGTGGAATATTTAAATCAAACGTGTCTAAATAGAGTCAAATTTTTGTTAAAAATTCATACAGTCTATTTAATCTAATTTACAACTGAAATTTAGATAGCGCTTAAAATAGATTTGATTGAAACTTGAAAAAACAATTTAAAAAAAATAATTTTTGAAAGTTGAAATTGTGTTGTTTGGACATACATTTTATTTGAACAAAAGTTGAAGTTCCGGAAGAAAAATTTTCATCAAAAAACTATACTAAATCAAATTTTGGGAATTTGAAAAGAAATTTCAACATTTTTTTTCTTCCAAAATACATAGTATTCCTCGAACAAATAATATTTTCTTAAAAAATTTGAAAAAAGTTATACTAAACGGTAGCTTAGTGGTTTTTTTATAGGTATTTTTATGTCACCCATGTTAATAAGTTACAATATGCGCTTGTCATGATACTGAAGTGCATTTTGCCAACAAGAGTGTTGACCTAAGAGGATCTTATCTTCTCGGCCTTTCTTTTTCCAACACGTTACAAACAAATTGACAAGAGAAATGATATAAACGGGAACACTCAACTTCATAGCACGATTCCTTAAAAAATGGCAATTCGCAATTTATTTAAAAGTATGAAAAGGAAAAAGCTTTATGTGAATTCAAATTTGACATAAAAATCTGTATATCAGTAAAAAATACACAAGAAACTCACAATTTTCTAATAAAAAATATCTACGAATAGCAACATGGTTAAACTATAGTTTTGGAATGGGAAAGAGTTTCTCTTCCTCCCCAGTATTTTAAAACCACTCTAACATCAACATCCTCCATTCTCTCGCCCAACAAGAAAGCGTCGTTTTTTTCCATCTAATTTTGTTTTTATCCAAAATATCCAACCCCCCCCCCCCCCGTGTAAACCCACATTGAAATTATCGTGTCGC
This sequence comes from Nicotiana tabacum, assembly GCF_000715075.1. NCBI lineage: Eukaryota > Viridiplantae > Streptophyta > Magnoliopsida > Solanales > Solanaceae > Nicotiana > Nicotiana tabacum. The sequence continues at coordinate 143,484,239 of NC_134082.1, forward strand.
GATGCTCGGAGCTCAGTTGAGGATCCATACGGTCGCCGGACTTTTGACGGATCAACCGGATACCAGCCGGTGGAGTGCCAGCTGCCACTGTTACTCCTCGATTCGAAACATCTCATTCCATCTCTCTTCTAAAAATAAGCATTGTCGAAAATCAAGATTAACGGTGATCTGCAGTAAATCGTCACGTGGAAGCTTCAATCGGAAATCTAATCAGAGTGATGAACACGATGATGATTATATTGAAGCCGTCGTCCTCGTCTCAGGTCTTCAATCTTTACCTTTTGTAATTACCTTTCTGCCCCTGCGTCCGGTCTTTAGTTTGATATTATGTTGTATTTCTCATAATCCGATTTTCTCTGAAATTTTACTACTTATATCGAAAAGATCCGATTTTTCTCCTCTACAATATTGCCTGTTAAAAAAATGCAGCTATTGTTAAAAAAATCAAGTCATATTCTCTGATATTGAGCTGCATTTTAGTTTACCTTCATTATTTTAGTTAGTGACAATTGGTAAAAAAAGTTGCTTGCCCAGTAACATTTGATGGTCCTTGTACTGATTAGTAAAACCCGGTGTTACAGAATTGAAGAGACCTATAAACACTTAAATTTGTTAGAAAAGGTGACTTGAGATGGGAAACCGTGCACTTTGATGGTAATTTGAGAAACTAAATCGATCAATCAATTAATTACATCTCCAATCCTGAATCAGTTGGGTCGGCTGTATGATTCCTATGTTTCCATTTTGGTTTAGTCAGGTCTTTTTCATTTTAATGCTTAATATTAAGGTTTTTCTAAATTGCGTATATACCAGATACAAATAACTAGTTCAATCCCGACTAGTTGGTATAGTGTATATGGATTTCTCTGCTGCCATTATGTTTTTTTTCTAAGTTGTGCATTAGTTTGGAGAGAATTTCGGTATTTTAGATAACTTCTCTCGATGTGATTTTAGTTCTTCCTAGTCCTTTTCTATCACCTTTCAAAAGTCTATCCAGGACATGACCAGACCAAACTATCTCCGACTCTTTCTTTATTCTGATATTCTCTGTGTGTGCTACTTGCAACCTTTGGTTAGATGTGATCCTTTCTAATCTTGTCCAATATTGTATGACGGCACAACTATTGTAATATCCATATTTCAATATTCATCCATCTTAGTATCCATATCAATATTCATTTGGTGGATATGATGGACCATAGGGGCTCAACATTCACTCTCAATATAATATTTCTGGTCTAACAACTGTTTAATAGAACTTATATTTCACTTTGTTAGGTCTCTTTTTATTGCATAGCGTTCCCTGGCACTTATCCATCTTGACCAACTTATTTTAATCTGTGTACTTTGAGAAACTAATTGCTTAATACATTTCATCTGTAATCTGTCTTCTAATATTACTTAGTATTTTCTTCCCTGCACGTGAGTCTAAGCATGTTTTACCAATGCTGCAATGACTGTAGAGACTATGAGGCACTACCAAATGCGTATGCGTGGATTTCAAGAACCAAGATGGCACTCATCTGCTCACTTGATTCCATTTTCTTTTCACACCAAGGATCCTATTGCTGATGCGTCATCTTTAGGGACAGGATTTCTTCGCCGTTTCCAGAATCCAACTATTTTTCTTAAGATTTCTTGTGATGGCGAATATGTCTTGCCAATTATTGTTGGTACGTGTTTTTAGATTTCTCCTTCTGTAAGCAATTCTGTCGTACTGTTATGGATTAACTCCTGCTACTTCAGGAGAATATGCTGTCGAAAAACTTATAGATTCATTGCATGAGGAGGAGACTGGGGTAATGTTTTTAAGATTTTTGACTGTGGATTCTCTGATTTACTTCACCTTTTCTTTCTTTTAACTTTTCTTTGAGATGCTGATGTTGGGCCTGCTGCAGGATTGGCCGGACCAATTCCAGCTTGTGAGGAATCTATTGCTGAAACTTGGCTATGAAGTATGTTAATACCATATTTATGTATCTTATCATATGCATCCCTTCTCAATCTTGATTCTGTTTTAATACATAATATCTCCATCTTGATTTTAGTCTTCATTTTTACCTAATTTGCTATCACATTCCCTGAACTTGAATCACCAGAAACTTTTGGTTCTCGGATACATGTCATTCTAAATGTTAGTAATATTTGTTAATTTATGTATCCAGATGAAAGCTTTCATGATGCGCCCGTTAACTGTTTCTGCGTTATCTTTTAGTTACCAGTTCATGGTATTAATATGCATTTACTAATTATCATGTAAAGTTCTTACTGATTGCTCTAACTTGTAACGTGCCAAGTTAGCAGGAGGCTCAGTTCCTTCTAGGTGTTTTGCAAGATCTAACACTTCATTTAATAGCTGATCACTTTTAAATTGGGCAATGATTAATGCATTTTTTATTGTTTGAAGTGCTGCTCTTTCTTTCTTAGTTTGGTGATATATCATTTTCAGGTTAAAATGGTGAAGATTACAGAAAGAGTGACTAACACTTACTTTGCCAGAATATTTTTCCACAAGGTATGTGAAAGTGCTTTTTAGGTAAATCCAAAAAACTCCTACTTCTAGAGAAGATTTAATCTGAACTTAACTTTTTTGATAATACATAGCCAGGGGAAAAAGATATTATAAGTGTGGATGCTCGTCCTTCAGATGCCATTAATGTTGCCAGAAGATGCAAGGTTTGTTCTTATGAAAACTTTGAGATTCCAGTGTGATAATGTACATTGTTAAGTGTTTGCTAACATCCATTGAAAAATCGATGTCAATCATGGTATATCTGTTGAATAAAGAATGGGACTAATGTAAAATTAGCTTTCCTCCTGTTTTGCTCCAACTTATATAAAATACCAAAGTTGCTCTCTCATGTGAATTTTCTTGCCTTATCTGTTAAGTTTTCATGCCTCTCTGGTGCCCTCTCTCATGACTCCTTTAGTTACCAATACACTGCTTCATATAGATTGCTCACGGTTGTAGAAAAAATTATGTCTCCCAAATGTTTCCTAGTATTTTAAGATGAAATCAAGAATAGCTTTATCGGCTTTCAACTTCTTTACGTCTAATAAAACAATTAACATGGATCTGAATTGTAGTTTTTGAGTTAACAATAACAAATTTGGTAAAGTTTTATGTGAATGATCAACTTCTTTTCAGTTTTAGCTGCTTAAGAGTAACTCTTATTTGATCTTATGTGAGCTGAAATGACCTTAACTTAATTTTGAAAAACCATCATCTGTCTTAATTGAGTTTCTTTTGGTTTATGCAGGCACCAATATTTGTGAATAAGCAAATTGTTTTGGCTGATGCAAAAAGAATAGTTCATGGAATGGACCGATCAAGCAGAGTTAAGTCCACGTATGATGTATTATTAGATAGGTTGGTCGCTTTTCTCTCCTATTTGCCTATCTTTGGACCTTTTCAATATTTAAGCTTGAGTCTGTCTGACGCAGTGCATCAGATGGCCCCGATTTACTTTCTGAAGAACTTAGTATGGTGAGAAGTATGAACTTAGCAGTGAATGAGGAGCGGTACAATGATGCAGGTATATCAAACTAAATGTGTGATTATTTATTGGAAATAACTGCTATAGTTTTCCTATACTTAATTTGTTGATATATCACCAAAAATTGTTTTCTGCTTCCTGCAGCTATGTGGAAGGACAAACTGATGAGGCTTCGTGAGTCAACGCACGAGCTCTAAATCTTCTCCAGGTATATCTGCCTACTGCTGAGGAAAGAGCTCTTAGATTACTTTAATAGTCGCGAAATGTGCAAATTTATATATTGTTTGGATTATGGCTTTAGTATTCATCTGTCTCCTGAAAATTTGCATCATTCTACAAAGGAACATTTTTCATTATTCGCAGCTATTCATTGTAACTTTTTCTCCTTGTCCTGTTCAGAAATAAAATGTAAATATTCCTTACTGGATTGCAACGATAAAGGATGGAAGCTTGCTGTCTTTCAACTTTTCAACGTCATGCTAACAAAAGTTTCAAGGAATCAATAATCTACAGGGAAGTTTGAAAATTATTGTTGTGTATAGGTTCCCTTGTTGTAAAAAATCTTTGTCGTTGAAAAGCCTGGCTAACAGCAACGATGCATCCTCTAGGTAAAGATGTATAGTTTGATTCTTGCTAAAGAATATATCAACTCTGTGAGAGTAGCATGTACAGTGAAGACGACAATTTGTGTGGCCCAAATCATCTCGTGTAACAGATGTTGCAAAGATGGTACGGCTGAAAAGCCTTGTAACAGATGGAGTCTTTCCTTTGCCTTTCTGATGGCTGGACCACTCCTAGATTGCTCTATTAGTTAAAAGAAGGGGGCTGGTTGTGCTGAACTGTATGGTGAGAGAGCTGGATTATGCTGAACTCTATGGTCGGAGGTGGCTATGCTTAAGTATATGGTGTGCATTGATTCATCCATGTTTACAGCCTATCCAGATTACTAGAAGCATTAGTAATGCCTCCATGAAATGATCAGTTGAAGATTCTTTTGCATGCGTCTTTGAGTGATTTTGTCTGCTATCTTCTACCAACACAGGTATTGCTAACTCTTCCGTGAGACTTAAACAGATGGCAAGAATTTAGTTATTGTCGTCTTTGGTGGAATCTGAACCTTGGTTCCTAAGGTTTTTAGTCCTGCCCTTCGACCAATAGGCTTTCTCATTGTGAGTGAGATATAACCTAGCTTCACTGCTTGTTCACCCGAACTGCGCCTTTACCAACTCCAGTCTCTCAACGGAATGCCCATTGAGTAAATAGAACTCAGATGTTTTTCTGCTGTACATTTCTGGTCAACTCGACATAGGACTGGGAGAAAATGGGTGATCGTGAGAGTAGTAGAAATAAACAGAAAAGAAGTAAATAAAAGACACTAGGGATTAACCAATGTAATTTATGTTCCCGTCTATTTCCTAAAATAAATTTACATATATACAAAATGCTGCAGCCGAAGTGGAATTATAAAATAAAAGGACCCAAACCCAAAAAAGAAAATAGAGGCATGGAGATTTATGAATATCTAAGTTTAGGCTATAAACTTGGGAATTACCAGAACGGTGTCTTGTCAAATTACCCAAGAAGCATCAGTAAATCCAGTCTTGATCTTCCCCCAACCGTAGAAGTCCAGTATGAGCTCAAGAAGTTTCAAGCTAATGCAGTCGCAGAGGAACAAAATAAAATTCCTACTCTAAAATTTTAATTTTCAATTTTTGCGTGTTCAAATTAAATTATATAAATCTATCATGATTAAGTAATTTATATTAATTTATCATGATTAAGTGATAAATTGATATTTGTGAGAGTATTAGTTAACTATGGACGGTGATAATGGTACGTGTAAAGACATACTACTATGTATTTATTAGATTGATATAAACACTGAGTGTAAATAAGTATTTCTGTGCTAGGAAGATACATAGTGATAGGCTGTTCTGTCTATCAGAAGCATCGAACAAGAAGTCGCCTGTTTAGAGATGAGATTAAGGTTTCAAACTTCGTGAGGTAGTTGCTGTTGATACTAGGAAGTGCAGGAACGTGATAGACGGTAATTCGATTAGCATGTTGCTGGAGTTACTTTGTTCTGTTAGCTCAGGAGTTAAGTGCATTTTAGCCTAGTTACTTTCGTTTTAGTAGCTAAAGTTAGCATCACTTATCGAGCTTCATTGTGTACAAGTAGGGGTGTACAAAGGAAACCGACAAACCGCACCAACTCGAAAATCCGAGTTAAACCGAAAAAATAAACCAAACTATGGTTTGGTGTTGGAAAAAATACCCCGACCATAATTGATTTGGTTTGGTTTTGACTAAAGAAAGTCAAACCGAAATCAAGCCAACCCAACCCAACATTAAATATATAGAAATTTTAGATATATTTAATATATAAATATACTTATTGTGATGTAATTTGTAAATATTTCTTAAGATTTTTTATAATTTTATCTTTTAAAGTATTATTTCAAGGTTGGATTTAGAACTTTTGAATGTTCCAATAAGTTTTATAGCCATTAATATTAGTAAATTAAATAATGCTAACAAAAGCCCAAACCAAAATCAAATCAATACTAATGTTAACAAAAGACATTTAATTCAATACTACTAACGAGAATGTATTGAATATCTATTTTTTGTTTTGCAATAATTTAGATAAAAATGCATGACCTATTTTTACTTATTCTTTAGCGTTTAGTCATATAATTAATACTCCCTTATTAGTCTACTTATTTTAGCATGGCTTAGTACTTTTAGATTATGTTTATTTTTATTATAACTTTTTAATTAGCAATATTTATATTACATAATTTTATTTTCCTTATTGTTGAATATTTTAGGATAATGCCATGACACATCTCATATTTTGTATTATTTTCTTGGAAAATACTTTATATAGGTGTATTTTACTAGGATTAAAGAAATATTTTGAGCACAAACTATATGTTTTGTTCTACGAATATTTTACCGGAAAAAACCCGAATAACCCGAGAAAATCCGAGAAAAATCGAGATTGAAAAATCCGAGTTTTATTGGTTTGGTTTGATCTTTAAATTTAATAATCTGACACAATTGGTTTGGTTTGATAATTGTAAAATCCGAATCAACCCGACCTATGTACACCCCTATGTATAAGTAAGTTCACGTTGGCAATAAATTGCAGGAATAGAAAACAGATGGTTTTGGTAGTGTATTAATTGTAGGAATTTTTACCTCCTAAGGCAAATGCTAACACCTTATTTATTTTAAATAAATACCATTTAAAAAAATTATATTCTATAGATACCTTTTAATGTTTATAGCAAAATATCTAATTTTGGTTACCTCTAGTAAATCAATTAACATAATAGACTCCTAATATAACTCAACAAACTCAATTATAATACACAAAATTTGTATTTTCAGATATAAAAAAGATTCTCAACCGAAAAATACCTCAAACACATAGCAATCTTCAGAGAAATTATATAATACATCTGAATACATAGATTATATTAATTTAAAAAAACATATGAATACATTCATGGCATATAACGAGATCGTGAATACAATAAAATACATAAAATACAGCGGGATACATTGAAATACAATGAAAAAAAAGACAGTGAATACAATGAAATACATGGAATTCAGCGAGACACATTGAATTACAATGAAAAAAATATAATGAATACAATGAAATACATAATACAGCGTGATACGTTGAAAATACATTGAAATATATTAACAGAAAATCAAGTTGCTCAGCCCCAAACTCCGTCGTTTTTGTTCAAAACCCTAATTTTCGACGAATTCGCCGTCGAGCAAAAACCCTGAATTTCATTAAGCCAAAATTCGGATCTACATAGACAATAACTTTTGAGAGCAGCTCGGTGACAAGAACTTTGAGCAGTAGCCATGAAGTTTTGCCAAAAGAAGACCAGAATCGGCTATACTGTTTATGATTTCTTCTCTTTAGTTTATCTTATTTTGCAACGTGACTTCCTGTGAATTGAAATGAGGACGAAAGACAAGAAACGTGGGATTTCTTAGCGTTCCTTTTACCACCGTGATGAGACATCGTGAACTTGAAATCACCGTTTGTGACTAATGGTAGGTGAGAGGAATTTTGAGATTGATTATCGTGTTTTTACGGAATGGGGGAAGAGAACGGCATGTATCAAAGTAGAGAGAGAAAGAAGATAGTATAACTGAATAGCGTATTTAGTGGCTTAGGGGTAGGAGGTAACCAAAATTAGATATTTTGCTATAAACGTTAAAAGGTATTTATAGAATATAATTTTTTAAAATGACTTAAATACATCTAATGCATCTTATAACAACAGAAAACGTATCTATAATCCATAATATAGCAAATAGTATCTATAAATAACTAATTACCACTAAAAGATAGTGCTTTATGAAAATTTCTTTTAACTGTATACGCCCATTTAGTTATTGTTGAGTGAATGGCGGAATTCATTCAGTATTTACAAAAGCCTAACGAAGTTTATTCAAACTTAAATTTCCACAAGAATACGTTGTGGGTGGGTTTTTTCCCCGCATTTGCGAAGTGGTCATATACATCTATTTTTGAGGAGACAAGCAATTAGTCAGCTTTTAAATTCAAAATCTAATTCTAAACGTTTAAATAGATAAACAAATTCAGATACCCATCTTTAACTACTACTATATACTTATTAATATAGCCCTTTTCCTCTCAAACTTTTCACCTAAGTACTGTATTATTTCAATCACTAACTACATGTACAGTTCATTGTATTCACCCATAGTGGTATTTTCTTGTTGGTTCATTAAATTCAGTTCCTGAGCTTTAAATGGGAAACGCTCAATAAGCTGCAATTCACTCCAAATTCTTCATATATTATTACTAGGGGTGTACATGGACCAGCTTGGTTCGGTTTTTATCAAAATCAAACCAAACCAACTATATCGGTTTGGATTGATTCAATTATGTTGGGTTTTTTGGGTTTTCTGGTTTTTTTGTTACATTAATATTATTTCAATCTTACTTTGTTAAAATTATAGATAAAACTTTGATAAGTGAATATATGTTTAGTAAATATGGAAAAACTTAACAAATATATGATCTATTAAAATATTCTAATGGGAGATTTTTTTTAGTAACACATGATAGTTAAATTCTTAGTCGTCTAACAATAATTTTTCATTAATTAACGCTTTCAAGGTTAATACATGAGAGGATCCCAAATATTTCTACATTTTCTAAAGAAAATTTACTATAAAGTCTTAAAAAAATATATATAATTTATATATTTATATATGTTTTTGGTTCGATTTTTTTATTCAATACCAAACCAAGTAAATCCAAACACAATTGAATTTTTTAATCGATTTGGTTTGATTTTTCGGTTTGTTGTGATTTTTCGGTTCAGTTTGAACATCCTAATTATTACCAAATTTCTGGTGATTTTGTTATCATATACATTGAAATAATCGAAATTTTAGGCTGTAAAGGATTCTCTATCATTCTGCAGCGTCACATGTAGGTGGAAACCTCAATTGATTCATCCAAAAATCCGAAATTTGGAAAATAATTGTTTCCTGCTGGTTGTCCGTACAATTATTACGTGCCTTTAATAACTTCGGGTATATTCTTTTCAAGTGGCGTCAATTTGCTAGAGCTTCCAGTTTTTTCTTTTTTCCTACGCTAGAATATACTAATTTGCTTTTAGAGAATTCATTATATCAGTAGTACTTTATAATTAAACGGTATATTCATGCAGAGGCAGATCCAGGATTTAAATCATATGGGTTTAATTTTTATTGTTTTTAACATTGAATCCATTATATTTTTAAAGTTATGAGTTCATATCTACTATTTTTGTAATTTTAGTGTATTTTTACATACAAATTTTGACTCCACATCGAATGTTATGAGTTCAGTTGAACCCGTAAATTATACACTACATCCGCCTCTGTATTCATGTTAATTTTGTAAAACTGTTAGAATAATCCTCTATCCAGTTTTATCTGACACTTTTACTATTTTGGAAGTAAAACATTTTTATCATTGACCAAAAAAGAATAAAAAAATTGTAAATAGGTAGATACTATATAAAAGATTGAAAATCTCCTGTTGACATCGAAGATTGAAAATCTCCTGTGCCTAAAGTTTGACGATTATTCTAATCCATTTATTTACGTACCAATTGCGTAGTGTTTGACTTGTACATCTAACCTTTATCTTAATTTATTGCATCAGTAAGCAAGTTTGTCCATGAAACCAATAACAAGAAGAAATTATTGATTCATAACTGCTATATTACTACCATAATTTCTCTATGAAGTATGAGAAAAATACAAAGAAAATGGCTATATTAATCGCAGAATCCTAATTAAAGCAAACTTTTCCTACACATACGTATGTCTCATGCGCAAACAAAATTAGCTCGTTAGTTTTTCTAAATGGCTAGGTCTACTTCTGATAAATCAAAAATTCTCTAAGGTAAAATAGTATTTTTTAAGAAATGTGATTCGTATTTTTTATTTGGCGTGTGGATGAACCGTCACTACAAGAAAGTAAGGATATGACGACATTTATTTAGTGACATTTGTAATAAATGTCGGGAAAAAAATAAATTTTTCGACATTTATGACAAAATGTAGTTTTCACTTGTAGCTATTTTTTAAATTTATGTTCACTTGTCTGTTAGCAGTTTAAGAATTGATGGGTCTATATTGGATGATATCTTTGTGATTTGTGAATAGTGAAGCTTTGAGTTCAAAAGAACTTTTACAATGTTGTCACAGAAGGAGATGTAGTATAAATGTGCTATTAATGTTGCCTCTAGACTTTTGCTTGTAATTTAAAGTTCTTATGTTATTTTTGTAGAAGTGTGTGGCATTCTGAGGCTATATAGGCTTTGTCTTATTGATTTTATCTTGTACTCGACACTCAATTTAAAGTCTATAAACTATCAAAGTAACCTTTCTAATATTTCTTTTTCAGATTAACAAAATTAAGAAGAACAAAACAAATGAACTTTGGACCAAAATAAGTGGGTAAGTTTGGAAAAACATGTAACACATATGGTACTTTTTCAACTTTATTACATAGTTGTAATTCTTTTTTTATGTGATTCTTTGCAGAACTTCTGAAGGATGTAAGATTAATTATTGGCATGGAATACTTGGCTTGGGGAAAGATAGATCCATAAAGCCTTGTTGCAGAATTTGTTCTTGAATTTAAGGGAATTCGTTCAGATTAGTAGTGAATTTGACATAGTTTCATGTTAAAATTACTTTATCTTTTATGATTTAGTTTGAATTATGTTTTATTTAAGATATAACAGGTCATTTGATTGGAACTCTTAACTTGTAAGGAGAACCCTTATTATGTCAGTTTTACTATGTTCTTCAAATACAAGGTGAGAAGAAAATTTTTCTTTTTTCATATTTGTTACATTGTATGTAAAGATTGACATTTTTGAATGTACAAATCAAATTAATATGTATGAGACACGGCGAAAAACTAAATAAAAGATTATTATTCATATTTTAGAAATTTGATATGCATATTTTAAAGTGGCATTTCAGAAGATTTAATAAATGTCACTAATTTATTTGACATTCACCTAAATGTTGTAAATATTTTATTGACAGTTACTAAAATGTCGTAAATTATAATGCGACATCTTTTAAAAACTGTAAATAAATGTCATAATCTTTTTACCAACATTATTCTAAATGTCAACAATTTTAAGTGACGTTTCAAAAAATGTCATAAATAAATGTCGCAGATTTCTTACCGACATTTATGCAAATGTCGGAAAATTTCCGACCCCAAAATTTATGGCATTTGATACAAATATAAATTAAATGTCGGTAAATGAATTTGTGACATTTAAACATCATTATGCGACATTTATTTAATGTCGCCGTATCCTTACTTTTTTGTAGTGCGTGAACGAACGGGTTATTGGGTTTCTGGAAGAACTAAATTCCTAAGTACTAATTTGATTCTTTACTAATAGCTTGTTTGGACAAAAGTACTTTTAGTGAAAAACATTTTGTGTTTGACTAATTAATTTAAAAAATAATTATAAGCATCAATTAGTATTTGATCAAGCTTTTAAAAAGTGATTTTAAGTGTATTTTTCTTAAAAATACTTCTAGGAAGAAGCTATTTTTTTTTTTTTGCTTCTCCAAAATTACTTTTGCTTATACTAAAAAGCACTTTTTTTTTAAGTTGGCTTTTTAGCTATATTAAAAAGGAATTTCAGTTACTAAGTACCAATATAAAAAGAAAGATAATCTGTTTTATTATACACATATGATCAAGGCGGAAAGTAAACAAAACTCAATCTCTTTTGAATCTCCAAAAACGTTAAGCAAAATAAATAGTAATAAATAACTAAAAACAGCGCTACATTACAAATTTACAATTCAAAAATTTTGTGGATAAACAAAAATGATTCAACCAAGGTTGAACAAATAGCCAGAAGAATGGCCTTTCTGTTATAAGGTGACATGCAGAATTCCACCATTATGGTAAGTTCTCCACCTTTAATCAAAATTCTTCGGTGCTTTCCCTTTAATGAAACTTACATGGCACGAATTATTCTAAATTTGTCAGGCCAACGGGCCGGTTTCTGAAACCGGATGGTAAAACCAATTAGAAAAAAGAAGAAATCCCATATATATACAAAGAGAAGAAAGAAAGGAGAGAGCATATATCAAATACTCTTGCGATATCTGTGCCAGAAAATGAGCATAATGACACATTTCCTAATGATGTATAATCTAGAACGTTGCTCTTTGATCATACCATAACAACCTGAAGCTGCCTCAGATTTCTTCTTTCTATCAATAATCCTTGTAGCTGAGGCTGTTTTTCTACTCTTAAATGATACAGCAACAACGTTATGGTGATGATCTTTTGCATGCCTTGATGATGAAATTACACTTCTGTTATGGTGACATGCAGACGTAGAAACACACTGACCCATTTATTTGTATTCACGATACCAATAACCCAAATTCTATTTCCCAAAATTTGAACTCCTTTAAGAATTTAATTTCGGAGCCATCTCTGTGTGTCGAGCAAGAGCTCAGAAGAAAGAAGAGCAATTACTTGACCCCTATTTTGTGCCATCCTTCCAGCAAAACAAAAGTTTTTATATCGTCGCCTTTTTCTCTCGCTATATATCTATATAGTATTATTTATGTATGCGAAGTAGTATAGGGTGTAGATTTTTTCAAATTATAAATACTACTCCACTTGTTGCGAGTACATTTTTGTCGTTATCTCGAACAATTTTATTTATTTTTATCCACAAGAAACAGTTTACTTGCGAAAACTGGAAATTGGGTGGACCAGCATCGTCTGTTACTGACGGGATTGGGACAATTCAAATCTGTGTTTCATGGCCTACATTTCTGGAATTTACCAGCTTCTAAGACAAGGATATAAAAATTATAACGGTCATAATTACCTGTGTACATTTTTCTATAGTAAAAACTAAACAATAGAGATTTCTCAATTGCGAAATGTATCGAAACCCTGGGTAGTAAAAAAAAGTGGGATGCTGTATTTCTAAGATTGGATTTCATAATCGAATAAATCTCGTCGTAAGAAAGTGGGCTTTTTAGTTATGGGCCTAGCAAAAGAAAAATTGGGATAAGAATCTATAGGATCTCTCCCTGCACAGAGTGTTTACACCAAATCAATAGATATATGATAGGTGTCTTGTATATGGACTTCAATCATTTAACCATAGTAAATTACATGCATTCTCATCTAATTAAATTAATTAACCACAGTAAATTAATATAGTTCGGTGTAAACACCCAGTGTAGGTAAGTATTTACTTTTTTCTATTACATTAGGGATGAGGGAAAATGAACGAGAAGGGAGACGGTGAGAATTAACCTCATGTTTATTTTATGTGAGAGACCGCCTCGAATATATATTACTTGACACAGTAAGCTTTGAAATCGGACTAATAGACGTTTAAACAAAAGTATTTGTAAAAAATTAAAAAAATAAGATTGGAGAAAACCTCGGACAGTACTGTTTAGCTGGATCGTTGATGTTATTGATCCTCATGAGTTGTGTATGATTAAGCACAAATACATTAGCAATATTCTATTACCAGAAAGATGTCCTTTTTTGCGTAATGCAATTATGCATGTGTGAAGGACAAAAGGTTCTTTAAAGCTACTTGTATTTAGTGATTGGTGCAAATCTGCATGATCGATTATACAGTATATTTATATTTATTATGTTATTATGAGAAGTGATTAACAAAAATTTAGTCACTTAAATAAGAAGGTGGTTGGAGGACTAAGTTATGAATGATCAATATTCGGTTGTGTGGCTATCATTCAGAAATATATTACACACAATACGTACTTTCTTAAGAACTGTTCTTATAATCATAAATTAATTATGATTATACATCATAATTAATTAGTACCTATTTTTCCACTTGACTCAAAATACAAATTAATATAGCACATAAACATGCCCCCATGTATATATTTTGAATACATAAAGGTCTTAAATCTGTGAATACTGATATTTAGTACTGATCGATATTGCACGAATGGAATATCAATTTTGTTTTTCCTCGGTTTACTTAATATTTCAACGAGAAAGTCATAATACTGATCGGGCAAAGATTATTTTTAGCTTGCGTCCGAAACTATTTACATTTTGTAGTTGCAGAAGTATATAATTTTTTTTTGTTATAACAACTATATTCGACTATTATTTTGAAAGCGGCTATACAATGTCATTTTCCCTTATGATTTCCTTGTTGAAATAGAACTTTATTTTTGAAAAACTACTACATGTAAATAATCTGGCAAAATTGTAGAGCCTTTTTAAAAAATTTAAAGAAAAAGGATCGAGATATTGAAGGTATTTTATAAGATGAAATTTTTGTTGGGTTATATTTATTAAATTAAAGAGGTGTGAATGATAAATGGTGGGAAAGGAAATTGAGGGACAGTTCTGTGATTTGTAGTGCCGCTATCGAGGAATAGTTATTCAGTTCTATCCCGGAAGGAATTAATCCGAAACCTTGGACAACTGTGAGGGATTAATTTCTTTAAGGAAACTCATAAAACTTGTGGGCTCGGAATTTTTTTGCTTTTTTGTTTGTTAAACTAATGACTTATGCATGCTTTTTCTGTTTTTTGAACATAGTTTACTAACAATTTTCACCTATAAAACATAATATGAGATTCACGCAATTTTGTTATAGCTATTGACGACCTTAATATTACGATATTACATGTTACATTTTAAAATTTTCATAAAATCTTTGGGAGAATGAGGAAATGGGCTTTTTTAATCATTTATAATGTTGAAATTAAGAAAGTGTCCTTCCTAAATCGTTTATGTTAGACTCTATTATCGGAGTCAATCGTTAGAAATTTGAAATGAAGAAAACCTTAAATCGGGAGAGAAGAGAGAGAAGTGAGAAGAAAGATATTTTTGTTATAAAATATAACCCAAAATAACAATATAGAACAAGCAAAAACAAACTAAGAGATATAGAGAGAAAGAGAGGAAGAGAGATTCTTATTTCTTCTTCAATTGTGTATTTTTCCTATCTATTACAAGGCCTTTATATAGGCATAAAAAGTGAAGAAAATATGTCATGGAATATGTCATTGAACATACAAATTATGTCATTGAATATGTCATTAAGCATTTTAGCTAAAGATCATGCAAGAAGAGTAGACATCCACCATAATGTAATATTTATCATAACACTCCCCCTTGGATGTCCATAGATAATGTGCCTTGTTAAAAACTCTCTAAAAAAATTATTGGGATGTACATAATTATTTATGATATGCATTGCTTGCTGCCTCATTAAAAACCTTACCAGGAAAACCCAGTGGGACAAAACCTTGGTTAAGGAAAAGAGTGCAGCGTATAGTTACTCCCCCTGATGAAAAATCACTTAATGTCTCGAAGACGACGCATTCCAATCTTATATATTAGCTTTTCAAATATTGAGGTTGGTAATGCCTTCGTGAACAGATCAACCAAATTATCACTTGAACGAACTTGTTGTACATCTATTTCACCATTCTTCTGAAGATCATGAGTGAAAAAGAATTTTGGTGAAATGTGTTTTGTTCTATCTCCTTTGATATATCCTCCTTTCAATTGAGCTATGCATGCAGCATTGTCTTCATACAATATTGTTGGAATATTCTCTTTCGAAGAAAAACCACATGTTTGCTGAATGTGTTGAGTTATAGATCTTAACAAAATGCATTCTCGACTTGCTTCGTGAATGACTATTATCTCTGCATGATTTGAAGAAGTAGCAACCATAGTTTGTTTTGTCGAACGCCATGATATGGCTGTACCTCCACTTGTAAATAAATAGCCTGTCTGAGATCGACCTTTGTGTGGATCAGACAAATATCCTGCATCTGCATAACCAATCAATGATGGCTTGGATTCGTTTGAATAAAATAAACCCATATCAATGGTCCCTTGGAGGTATCTGAATATATGTTTAATACCATTCCAGTGTCTTTGTGTTGGCGAAGTACTAAATCTTGCCAATAAACTTACTGATAAAGCTATATCTGGTCGGGAATTATTGGCAAGATACATTAATGCCCCAATTGCACTAAGATATGGTACTTCGGCACCAAGAAGCTCTTCATCATTTTCATGAGGTCGGAATGGATCTTTCTTTATATCAAGTGATCTCACAACCATTGGGGTACTCAATGGATGTGCTTTATCCATATAGAATCGCTTTAAAATCTTTTCGGTATATGTTGATTGATGGACAAATATTCCATCTTTCATATACTCAATTTGTAGACCAAGATAAAATTTTGTCTTTCCAAGATCTTTCATTTCAAATTCTTTCTTCAAACAGTCTACTGTTTTTGGAAGCTCCTCAGGAGTTCCAATGATATTTAAATCATCAACATACACAGCGATTATAACAAATTCAGATCCAGACATTTTTATAAAGACACAAGAACAAATTGGATCATTCTTGTACCCTTCTTTCAACAGGTATTCACTCAGGCGATTGTACCACATACAACCTGATTGTTTCAATCCGTATAAAGATTTCTGAAGCTTTATTGAACAAGTTTCTCTAAAACTTTTATATGCTTCTGGCACTTTAAATCCCTCAGGTACTTTCATAAAAATTTCGTTGTCTAATGATCCATACAAATAGGTTGTAACAACATCCATTAGATGCATATCAAGTTTTTCTTGCACTGCCATATTTATGAGATACTTGAAGGTGATAGCATCCACTACAGGAGAATATGTCTCCATATAATCAATTCCAGGCCTTTGGGAAAACCCTTGTGCCACAAGTCGTGCTTTATATCTAACGACTTCATTTTTATCATTTCGTTTCCGCACAAAAACCCATTTATACCCTACTGGCTTTATGCCTTCAGGTGTTCGAACTATGAGTCCGAAGACTTCACGTTTTCCAAGTGAAGTTAACTCTGCCTGGATAGCGTCTTTCCATTTTGGCCAATCATTTCTCTGTCTACATTCATTGACAGATTTTGGTTCAAGATCCTCATCTTGTTGCATTATTTCAACAGCAACATTATAAGCAAAAATGTTATCGATAACAACATTATTTCAGTTCCATCTTTTCCCGGTTGAGACGTAACTTATTGATATCTCTTCATTTTCATTATTTTCAGGTACCTGGACCTCCCCTAAGGTCTTATCATTTGTTACGTCTTGGGGCTCTTCTTGAGCCACTACCTCCGTGTTATGTTCACTTTGATCATTTGCTCCTTTTCTTCTTCGAGGATTTTTATCTTTAGAACCGATTGGTCTACCACGTTTCAAGCATGACTTAGACTCATTTGCTTTAATTAATTGTCCTGCCGGGATATCAACTCGAATTGATGCATTAGCAGCTGGAATATGTGACTTGGTCACCCTTGGTAGGTCAGTGAATGCATCTGGCAATTGATTTGCAATATTTTGCAAATGCATAATCTTTTGAACCTCTTGTTCACATTGATTTGTTCGAGTATCTAAATGGGACAGTGATAATGCATTCCAATATATATTCTTTTTCAGCTGCTTATTTTCTCCCCCTAATATTGGATATACTGATTCATCAAAATGACAATCAGAAAATCTTGCCGTAAATAAATCTCCAGTCATCGGCTCTAGATATTTTATAATTGAAGGAGATTCATATCCAACATATATCTCCAACCTTCTTTGAGGACCCATCTTTGTGCGTTGTGGTGGAGCAATTGGAACATATATCGTACAACCAAAGATCCTAAGATGGGAAATATTTGGCTCCTGACCAAAAGCCAATTTCAATGGGGAGACTTTATGATAACTTGTGGGCCTTATCCGCACAAGTGATGCTGCGTGCAAAATAGCATGACCCCATACTGAAATGGGAAGTTTTGTTCTCATAAGCATTGGTCTAGCAATTAATTGGAGGCGTTTGATCAATGATTCTGCTAGACCATTTTGTGTATGAACATGAGCAACCGGATGCTCAATTGTTATCCCAGTTGAAATACAATAATCATTAAAGGCTTGGGATGTAAACTCACCAGCATTATCAAGACGGATTGTCTTAATTGCATAATCTGGAAACTGTGCTCTTAGCTTTATTATTTGAGCTAACAATCTCGCAAATGCCATATTGCGAGTTGATAGTAAGCACACATGTGACCATCTTGTAGATGCATCTATCAAAACCATATAATATTTGAATGGTCCACATGGAGGGTGAATGGGCCCACATATATCACCTTGTATACGTTCCAGAAATGCAGGGGATTCCATCCTAACTTTAATAGTTGATGGTCTAATAATTAATTTTCCTTGAGAACATGCAACACAAGAGAATTCCTTAAATTGAAGAATTTTCTGATTCTTCATTGCATGTCCATGTGAATTCTCAATTACTTTACGCATCATATTAGAACCAGGATGGCCCAACCGGTCATGCCAAATAATAAAATTATCTTGATTAATAAACTTCTTGTTTACTTCGGCATGTGTTTCAATCCTGCTAATACTTGTATAGTATAAGCCGGAGGAAAAAGCGGGTAATATTTCAAGCACATATTTCTTACCGGACGTTATTGTAGTAATATAAAAATATTCAATCTTTTCATCATTTGTAGTCTCAATATGATAGCCATTTTGGCGAATATCTTTGAAACTTAATAAGTTTCTTTGAGATTTACAACAATATAGTGCTTCATCAATAGCCAAATTTGTTCCTCCTGGTAGTAATAAATTGGCTCTTCCATAACCTTCAATTAATCTTGTACTACCGGATATTGTATTAACATTAGCTTCTTTCATTACCAAATAAGAGAAATATCTCTTATCTTTTAAAATAGTGTGTGTTGTAGCACTATCCAGAAGACATATATCATCTTTATTAATCTTGAGTCCAACTGAAGACTGTGGAATTTTCATATTCTTCATAAAAAAAAAGACAAATAATACATCATAAGAAATATGAAAGACAAGCAAAAAAAACATTAAGAAATACATTAGAAATATAGAAACTAGCAACACATGATGCATTAGGAAAATACACTCAAGAAAAAAAATAAACTAGTTGCAAACATAAACATAACAACTTTTATAACTTCATTCCCCAGTAAGATGATTCATTCTTCAGTCAATATCCTCAAAGAAGCCTCCAACTTCTAAATGAGTAATATTTGTTAGGCCTTCAAAATCATCATCTTTATATGCAGGATGTGCCTTAGAATCATATTTATTTGAGGGACCTGCTTCATCATTATTATTTTGAAAGGTCAAGTGTGCCTCCACATTATTTTCCTTT